>NW_026909285.1:2100000-2370000 GCF_033115175.1 Lepus europaeus
AAGTCTTTTCGTTAGGCAAGTGCATAAAAAGTCATCTATACAAACAGAAATATCATGTTTGATTGCCGCAGTTCCTCTAGCATTCTCCCTAGAAAATACGAATGTGTAGAGCTGGTGTCTCCATGTGGAACCAATTAGTGATTCCAAGCACAAAATTCAATGTTCTCAGATAAAAAACATTCAATTCAATAAAGTCCATGGATAATATAAGGAAAACACAAACACAGAGGCTGTAGCAATATGTGGGATTGAGTTAGCCAAAACAAAATCGGATATTTCTGTTTTCATTCAGTCATATCCGGACAAACTGGTGTGGAATTCCTATGCAATGGACCGAAAAAATCACAGAAAAATGGTTTCGGAGAAAAGCAAAATCTTTTTGATAGGCAGGTGCATAAATTGTCTTCTATACAAACAGAAATATCATGTTTGTGTGCCGCATTTCCTCTAGGTTTATCCCTAGAAAATAGGAATGAGTAGAGCTGGTGTCTCCATGTGGAACCAATTACTGTATCCTAGCTCAAAATTAAAAGTTCCCTGATAAAAAACATTCAAAACAATAAAGTCCGTAGATAATATCCAGAAAACACAAACACAGAGGCTGTAGCAATATTCCGGATTGAGATAGCCAAAACACAACCGGATATTTCCGGTTTCATCCAGTCATATCCGGACAAACTGGTGTGGAATTCATAAGCAATGGTCCGAGAAAATCACAGTAAAATTGGTTTTGGAGAAAAGCAAAGTCTTTTGTTAGGCAATGCATAAAATGTCATCTATAGAAACAGAAATATCATGTTTGTTTACCGTAGTTCCTCTAGCTTTCTCCCTAGAAAATACGAATGTGTCGAGCTGGTTTTTCCATGTGGAAACAATTAATGCTTCCAAGCAGAAAATTAAATATTCCCCGATAAAAAACATACAAAAGAATAAAATCCATGGATAATTTCAAGAATACACAAACACAGAAGCTGTAGAAATATCTGGGATGGAGTTAGCCAAAACAAAACTGGATATTTCTGGCTTCATCCAGTCATATCCGGACAAACTGGTATGGAATTCGTAAGCAAATAACCGAGAAAATCACAGTAAAAATGGTTTGGAGAAAAGCAAAGTCTTTTCGTTAGGCAAGTGCATAAAATGTCATCGATACAAACAGAAATATCATGTTTGTTTGCCGCAGTTCCTCCACCTTTCTCCCTAGAATACGAATGTGTAAAGCTGGTGTTCCCCATGATGAACCAATTAGTGTTTCAATGGTACAAAATTAAATGTTCCCTGATAAAAACATTCAAAACCATAAAATCCATCGATAATATCCAGAAAACAGAAACACGGAGGCTTTCACAATATGTCGCATTGAGTTAGCCAAAACAGAAGCAGTATTTCCGGTTTCATCCAGTCATATCGGGACAACGTGGTGTGGAATTCGTATGCAATGGGCTGAGAAAATCAGAGTAAAAATAGTTTTGGAGAAAAGCAGTCTTTTCGTTAGGCAAGTGCATAAAATGTCATCTATACAAACAGAAATATCATGTTTGTTGGCCGCAGTTCCTCCACCTTTCTCCCTAGAATACGAATGTGTAAAGCTGTTGTTCCCCATGATGAACCAATTAGTGTTTCAATGGTACAAAATTAAATGTTCCCTGATAAAAACATTCAAAACCATAAAATCCATCGATAATATCCAGAAAACAGAAACACAGAGGCTTTCACAATATGTCGCATTGAGTTAGCCAAAACACAAGCGGTATTTCCGGTTTCATCCAGTCATATCGGGACAATGTGGTGTGGAATTCATATGCAATGGGCTGAGAAAATCAGAGTAAAAATAGTTTTGGAGAAAAGCAGTCTTTTCGTTAGGCAAGTGCATAAAATGTCATCTATACAAACAGAAATATCATGTTTGTTGGCCGCAGATCCTCTAACATTCTCCCTAGAAAATACGAATGTGTAGAGCTGATGTCTCCATGTGGAACCAATCAGTGTTTCCAAGCTCAAAATAAAATGTTCCCCGATAAAAAACATTCAAAACAACAAAGTCCGGAGTTAATATCAGAAATACACAAACACAGAGGCGGTAACAATATCTGGGATTGAGTTAGCCAAAACAAAACTGGCTATTTTCAGTTACATGCAGTCATATCCGGACAAAGTGGTGTATAATTCGTATGCAATGGACGAAGAAAAGCACAGTAAAAATGGTTTTGGAGAAAAGCAAAGTATTTCATTAGGCAAGTGCATAAAATGTCATCTGTACAAACAGAAATATCATGTTTGATGCCGCAGTTCCTCTAGCTTTCTCCCTAGAAAATATGAATGTGTAGAGCTGGTGTCTCCATGTGGAACAAATTAGTGTTTCTATGGTACAAAATTAAATGTTCCATGATAAAAATATTCAAAACAATAAAGTACGTGGATAATATCCAGAAAAAACAAACAAAGAGGCTGTAGCAATATTTTGGATTGAGTTAGCCAAAACAACAGTATATTTCTGGTTTCTTCCAGTCATATCCGGACAAACTTGTGTGGAATTCCTATGCAATGGACTGAGAAAATCACAGTAAAAATGGTTTTGAGAAAAGCAAAGTCTTTTCGTTAGGCAAGTGCATAAAATGTCATCTATACAAACAGAAATATCATGTTTGTTTGCCGCAGTTTCTCTAGATGTCATCTATACAAACAGAAATATCATGTTTGTTTGCCGCAATACCTCTAGGTTTCTCCCTTGAAAATACGAATGTGTAGACCTGGTGTGTGCATGATGAACCAATTAGTGTTTCAAAGGTACAAAATTAAATGTTCCCTGATAAAAATATTCCAAACAAATATCCGTGGATAATATCAGGAATGCACAAACACAGAGGATTTTATAATATTTTGGATTGAGTTAGCCAAACACAACCGTATATTTCTGGTTTCATCCAGTCATATCTGAACAAAGTGGTGTGGCATTCGTATGCAATGGACCGAGAAAAAACACAGTACAAATGGTTTTGGAGAAAAGCAAAGTGTATTCGTTAGGCAAGAGAATAAAATACAATCTATGCAAACAGAAATATCATTTTTGTTTGCCGCAGTTCCTCTAGATTTCTCCCTAGAAAATACGAATGTTTAGAGTTGGTGTCTCCATGTGGAACCAATTATTGTTTCCAAGCACAAAACTAAATGTTCCCTGAAAAAAAAAAAACATTCTAAAAAATAAAGTCCGTGGATAATATCAGGAATACACAAACACAGTGGCTGTAGCAATATTTCGGATTGAGTTAGCCAAAACACAACCAGACATTTCTGGTTTCATCCAGTCATATCCGGACAACGTGCTGTGGAATTTGTATGCAATGTACCTAGAAAATCACAGTACAAATGGTTTTGGAGAAAAGCAAGTATTTTCGTTAGGCAAGTGCATAAAATGTCATCTATACAAACAGAAATATCATGTTTGTTTGCCACATTTCCTCTAGCTTTCTCCCTAGAAAATAGGAATATGTAGAGCTGGTGTCTCCATGTGGAACCAATTACTGTTTCAAAGCACAAAATTAAATGTTCCATGAAAAAAACATTCAAAAAAATAAAGTCCGTTGATAATATCAGGAATACACAAACACAGTGGCTGTAGCAATATTTCGTATTGAGTTAGCCAAAACACAACCAGATATTTCTGGTTTCATCCAGTCATATCTGGACAACGTCGTGTGGAATTTGTATGCAATGTACCTAGAAAATCACAGTACAAATGGTTTTGGAGAAAAGCAAGTATTTTCATTAGGCAAGTGCATAAAATGTCATCTATACAAACAGAAATATCATCTTTGTTTGCCACGATTCCAATAGGTTTCTCTGTAGAAATTATGAATGTAATTACTGATGCCATTAACAAGAGTGTCAAATTGTTAAGTCAGCAACAGGAGTCAGTGTGTACTTACATCCCATGTGGGATCTGTCCCTAATGTGTTGTGTAATGTGCAGTGATGCTATAACTAGTACTGAAACAGTATTTTTACACTTTGTGTTTCTGCATGGGTACAAACTGATGAGATCTTTACTAATTATATACTGAATCGATCTTCTGTATATAAAGATAATTGGAAATGAAAAGAAAAACCTGGTGTTAAATTGGAAATGGCATAGAAAATTAATTAATTTTAAAAAAAATATTATGTAGGATCTCTGCCTTTAATGTGCTGTACACTCTTATTTAATGCTATAACTAGTACTCCAACAGTATTTTTTTTTCACTTTGTGTTGCTATATGGGGGCAAACTGTTGAAATCGTTACCTAATTAATACTAAACTGATCTTTTGTATATAAAGGGAATTGAAAATGAATCATGATGTGATTGGAAGGAGAGAGGGAGCGGGAAAGGGGAGGGTTGTGGGTGGGAGGGAAGTTTTGGGAGAGGGAACCCATTGTAACCCATGAGCTGTACTTTGGAAATTTATATTCATTAAATAAAAATTTAATAAAAAAAAAGAAATTACGAATGTGTAGAGCTGGTGTTCCCACATGGAAACAATTAGTGATTCAAGGGTACAAAATTAAATGTTCCCTGAAAAAAAAATTCAAAACAGTAAAGTCTGTGGACAATATCAGGAATACACAAACACAGAGGCTGTAGCAATATCTGGCATTGAGTTAGGCAAAACACAACCAGATATTTCCATTTTCATGCAGTCATATCCGACAAACTGGTGTGGAATTTGTATGCAATGGACTGAGAATATCAGAGTAAAAATGGTTTTGGAGAAAAGCAAAGTCTTTTCATTAGGCAAGTAGATAAAATATCATCGATACAAACATAAATATCATGTTTCTTTGCCGCAGTTCCTCTAGATTTCTCTCTAGAAAATACGAATTTGTAGAGCTGGTGTCTCCATGTGGACCAATTATTGTTTCCAAGCACAAAATTAAATGTTCCCATAAAAAAACATTCAAAACAATAAAGTTCGTGGATAATATCAGGAATACACAAACACAGAAGCTGTAGCAATATCTGGGATTGAGTTAGCCAAAACAAAACCGGATATTTCTGTTTTCATCCAGTCATATCCGGACAAAGTGGTGTGCAATTCGTATGCAATGAAACAAAAAAATCACAGTTAAAAGGGGATTGGAGAAAAGCAAAGTCTTTTCATTAGGCAAGTGCATAAAATGCCATCTATACAAACAGAAATATAATGTTTGTTTGCCGCAGTTCCTCCAGCTATCTCCCTAGAAAATACGAATGTGCAGAGCTGGTGTCCCCATGATGAACCAATTAGTGTTTCAATGGTACAAAATTAAATGTTCCGTGAAAAAAAGAAACATTCAAAACACTAAGTCCATCAATAATATCCAGAAAACACAAACACAGAGGCTGTAGCAATATCTGGGATTGAGTTGGCCAAAACACAACCGGATATTTCTGGTTTCATCCAGTCATATCCGGATAAAGTGGTGTGGAATTCGTATGCAATCTACCGAGAAAATCACAGTAGAAATGGTTTTGGAGAAAAGCAAAGTCTTTTCGTTAGGCAAGTGCATAAAATGTCATCTATACAAACAAAAATATCATGTTTGTTTGTCGCAGTTCCTCAAGCTTTCTCCCTAGAAAATACGAATGTGTAGAGCTGGTGTCTCCATGTGGAAACAATTGGTGTTTCCTGGCACAAAATTAAATGTTCCCTGAAAAAAACATTCAAAACAATAAAGTCCGTGGATAATATTAGGAATGCACAAACACAGTGGCTCTAGCTATATCCTCGAATGAGTTAGCCAAAAAAAAATTGGATATTTCCTGTTTCATCCAGTCATATCCTGACAAACTGGTGTGGAATTCGTATGCAATGGACCGAGAAAATCACAAAAAAATGGTTCTGGTGAAAAGCAAAGTCTTTTCGTTAGGCACGTGCATAAAATGTCATCGATACAAACAGAAATATCAAGTTTTTTTTGCCGCAGTTCCTCTAGCTTTCTTCCTAGAAAATATGAATGTGTACAGCTAGTGTCTCCATGTGGAACCTATTATTCTTTCCAAGCACAAAATGATATGTTCCCTGAAAGAAACATTCAAAACAATAAGTCCGTCGATAATATCCAGAAAACACAAACACAGAGTCTTTCACAATATTTCGGATTGAGTTAGCCAAAAGACAACCAGATATTTCTGGTTTCATCCAGTTATATCCGGACAAACTGCTGTGGAATTTGTATGCAATGGACCGAGAAAATCAGAGTACAAATGTTTTGCAGATAAGTAAGTATTTTCGTTAGGCAAGTGCATAAAATGTCAGCTATAGAAACAGAAATATCATGTTTGTTTTCCGCAATTCCTATAGGTTTCTCCGTAGAAATTACGAATGTAATTACTGACGCCATGAACAAGAGTGTCAAATTGTTAAGTCAGCAACAGGAGTCACTGTGTACTTACATCCCATGTGGGATCTGTCCTTAATGTGTTGTCTAATGTGCAGTGATGCTATAATTAGTACTGAAACACTATTTTTACACTTTGTGTTTCTGGATCGGTACAAACTGATGAGATCTTTACTAATTATATACTGAATCGATCTTGTGTATATAAAGATAATTGGAAATGAAAAAAAAAACCTGGTATTAAATTGGAAATGGCATAGAAAATTAATTAATTTTTTAAAAAAATATTATGTAGGATCTCTGCCTTTAATGTGCTGTACACTCATATTTAATGCTATAACTAGTTCTCCAACAGTATTTTTTTTTCACTTTGTGTTGCTATATGGGGGCAAACTGTTGAAATCGTTACCTAACTTATACTAAACTGATCTTTTTTATATAAAGAGAATTGAAAATGAATCATGATGTGATTAGAGGGGAGAGGGAGCAGGAAAGGGGAGGGTTGTGGGTGGGAGGGAAGTTTTGGGAGAGGGAACCCATTGTAACCCATGAGCTGTACTTCGGAAATTTATATTCGTTAAATAAAATTTTAATAAAAAAAAAGAAATTACGAATGTGTAGAGCTGGTGTTCCCACATGGAAACAATTAGTGTTTCAAGGGTAGAAAATTAAATATTCCCTGAAAAAAAAATTCAAAACAATAAAGCCTGCGGATAATATCAGGAATACACAAACACAGAGGCTGTAGCAATATCTGGCATTGAGTTAGGCAAAACACAACCAGATATTTCCGGTTTCATGCAGTCATATCCGGACAAACTGGTGTGGAATTCGTATGCAATGGACCGAGAATATCACAGTAAAAAGGGTTTTGGAGAAAAGCAAAGTATTTTCGTTAGGCAAGTGCATAAAATGTCATCTATACAAACAGAAATATCATGTTTGTTTGCCACAGTTCCTCTATCATTCCCTAGAAAATACGAATATGTTCAGCTGGTGTCTCCATGTGGAACCAATTACTATATTCAAGCTCAAAATACAATGTTCCCCGATAAAAAACATTCAAAAAATAAAGTCCGTTGATAATATCTGGAAAAATAGACACAGAGGCTTTCACAATATTTCGGATTGAGTTAGCCAAAACACAACCGGGTATTTCTGGTTTCATCCAGTCATGTCCGGACAAACTGTTGTGGAATTCGTATGCAATGGACCGAGAAAATCACAGTAAAAATGGTTTTGGAGAAAAGCAAAGTCTTTTCGTTAGGCAAGTGCATAAAATGTCATCGATGCAAACAGAAATATCATGTTTGTTTGCCGCAGTTCTTCTAGCTATCTCCCTAGAAAATACGAATGTGTAGAGCTGGTATCCCCATGATGAACCAATTAGTGTTTCTTCATCACAAAAGTAAATGTTCCCTGATAAAAATATTAAAAACAATAAAGTCCATTGATAATATCCAGAAAACACAAACACAGAGGCTTTCACAACATTTCGGATTGAGTTGGCCAAAACACAACCGGATATTTCCAGTTTCATGCAGACATATCCAGACAATCTGGTGTGCATTCGTATGCAATGGACCGAGAAAAATAGAGTAAAATGGTTTTGGGGAAAAGCAAAGTCTCTTCATTGGGCAAGAGAATAAAATGTCAATTATACAAACAGAAATATCATGTTTGCCGCAGTTTAATAGCTTTCTCCCTAGCAAATTTGAATGTGTAGCACTCGTTTTCCCATGATGAACCAATTAGTGTTTCTATGGTACAAAATTAAATGTTCCCTGATAAAAATATTCAAAACAATAAAGTCCATCGATAATATCCAGAAAACACAAAAAAAGATACTTTCACAATATTTCACATTGAGTTAGCCAGAACACAACCGGATATTTCTGGTTTCATCCAGTAATGTCCGGAAAAAGTCGTTTGGAATTCGGATGCAATGGACCGAGAAAATAACTGTAAAATTGGTTTTGGAGAAAAGCAAAGTCTTTTCGTTAGGCAAGTGCATAAAATGTCATCTATACAAACAGAAATGTCATGTTTGTTTCTCACAGTTCCTCTAGCTTTCTCCCTAGAAAATACGAATGTGTAGAGCTGGTGTCTCCATGTGGAACCAATTAGTGATTCCAAGCACAAAATTCAATGTTCTCAGATAAAAAACATTCAATTCAATAAAGTCCATGGATAATATAAGGAAAACACAAACACAGAGGCTGTAGCAATATCTGGGATTGATTAGCCAAAACAAAATCGGATATTTCTGTTTTCATTCAGTCATATCCAGACAAACTGGTGTGGAATTCCTATGCAACGGACCGAAAAAATCACAGAAAAATGGTTTCGGAGAAAAGCAAAATCTTTTTGATAGGCAAGTGCATAAATTGTCTTCTATACAAACAGAAATATCATGTTTGTGTGCCGCATTTCCTCTAGCTTTCTCCCTAGAAAATAGGAATGTGTAGAGCTGGTGTCTCCATGTGGAACCAATTACTGTATCCTAGCTCAAAATTAAAAGTTCCCTGATAAAAAAAAACATTCAAAACAATAAAGTACGTGGATAATATCCAGAAAACACAAACACAGAGGCTGTAGCAATATCTGGGATTGAGTTAGACAAAAGAAAACCGGATATTTCTGGTTTCATCCAGTCATATCCAAAAAAACTCGTATGGAATTCGTATGCAATGGACCGAGAAAATCACCGTAAAAATGGTTTTGGAGGAAACAAAGTCTTTTCGTTAGGCAAGGGCATAAAATGTCATCGATACAAACAGAAATATCATGTTTGTTGGCCGAAGTTCCTCTAGCTTTCTCCTTAGAAAATATGAATACGTATAGCTGGTGTCTTCATGTGGAACGAATTAATGTATCAAAACTCAAAATAATATGTTCCCCTATAAAAAACATTCAAAAGAATAAAATCTGTAGATAATATCCAGAAAACACAATACAGAGGCTATAGAAATATCTGGGATTGTGTTAGTCAAATCAAAACCGGATATTTCTGTTTTCATCCAGTGATATCCGGACAAAGTGGTTTGGAATTCGTATGCAATGGACCGAGAAAATCACAGTGAAAATGGTTTTGGAGAAAAGCAAAGACTTTTCGTTAGGCAAGTGCATAAAATGTCATCTTTACAAACAGAAATATCAGGTTTGTTTGCCACAGTTCCTCTATCTTTCCCTAGAAAATACGAATATGTTCAGCTGGTGTCTCCATGTGGAACCCATTACTATATTCAAGCTCAAAATACAATGTTCCCCGATAAAAAAACATTCAAAAAAATAAAGTCCTTTGATAATATCTGGAAACACAGACACAGAGGCTTTCACAATATTTCGGATTGAGTTAGCCAAAACACAACCGGGTATTTCTGGTTTCATCCAGTCATGTCCGGACAAACTGCTGTGGAATTCGTATGCAATGGACCGAGAAAATCACAGTAAAAATGGTTTTGGAGAAAAGCAAAGTCTTTTCGTTAGGCAAGTGCATAAAAAGTCATCGATACAAACAGAAATATCATGTTTGATTGCCGCAGTTCCTCTAGCATTCTCCCTAGAAAATACGAATGTGTAGAGCTGGTGTCTCCATGTGGAACCAATTAGTGATTCCAAGCACAAAATTCAATGTTCTCAGATAAAAAACATTCAATTCAATAAAGTCCATGGATAATATAAGGAAAACACAAACACAGAGGCTGTAGCAATATGTGGGATTGAGTTAGCCAAAACAAAATCGGATATTTCTGTTTTCATTCAGTCATATCCGGACAAACTGGTGTGGAATTCCTATGCAATGGACCGAAAAAATCACAGAAAAATGGTTTCGGAGAAAAACAAAATCTTTTTGATAGGCAAGTGCATAAATTGTCTTCTATACAAACAGAAATATCATGTTTGTGTGCCGCATTTCCTCTAGGTTTATCCCTAGAAAATAGGAATGAGTAGAGCTGGTGTCTCCATGTGGAACCAATTACTGTATCCTAGCTCAAAATTAAAAGTTCCCTGATAAAAAACATTCAAAACAATAAAGTCCGTAGATAATATCCAGAAAACACAAACACAGAGGCTGTAGCAATATTCCGGATTGAGTTAGCCAAAACACAACCGGATATTTCAGGTTTCATCCAGTCATATCCGGACAAACTAGTGTGGAATTCATAAGCAATGGTCCGAGAAAATCACAGTAAAATTGGTTTTGGAGAAAAGCAAAGTCTTTTGTTAGGCAATGCATAAAATGTCATCTATAGAAACAGAAATATCATGTTTGTTTGCCGTAGTTCCTCTAGCTTTCTCCCTAGAAAATACGAATGTGTAGAGCTAGTTTTTCCATGTGGAAACAATTAGTGCTTCCAAGCAGAAAATTAAATATTCCCCGATAAAAAACATACAAAAGAATAAAATCCATGGATAATTTCAAGAATACACAAACACAGAAGCTGTAGAAATATCTGGGATGGAGTTAGCCAAAACAAAACTGGATATTTCTGGCTTCATCCAGTCATATCCGGACAAACTGGTATGGAATTCGTAAGCAAATAACCGAGAAAATCACAGTAAAAATGGTTTGGAGAAAAGCAAAGTCTTTTCGTTAGGCAAGTGCATAAAATGTCATCGATACAAACAGAAATATCATGTTTGTTTGCCGCAGTTCCTCCACCTTTCTCCCTAGAATACGAATGTGTAAAGCTGGTGTTCCCCATGATGAACCAATTAGTGTTTCAATGGTACAAAATTAAATGTTCCCTGATAAAAACATTCAAAACCATAAAATTCATCGATAATATCCAGAAAACAGAAACACGGAGGCTTTCACAATATGTCGCATTGAGTTAGCCAAAACAGAAGCGGTATTTCCGGTTTCATCCAGTCATATCGGGACAACGTGGTGTGGAATTCGTATGCAATGGGCTGAGAAAATCAGAGTAAAAATAGTTTTGGAGAAAAGCAGTCTTTTCGTTAGGCAAGTGCATAAAATGTCATCTATACAAACAGAAATATCATGTTTGTTGGCCGCAGATCCTCTAACATTCTCCCTAGAAAATACGAATGTGTAGAGCTGATGTCTCCATGTGGAACCAATCAGTGTTTCCAAGCTCAAAATAAAATGTTCCCCGATAAAAAACATTCAAAACAACAAAGTCCGGAGTTAATATCAGAAATACACAAACACAGAGGCGGTAACAATATCTGGGATTGAGTTAGCCAAAACAAAACTGGCTATTTTCAGTTACATGCAGTCATATCCGGACAAAGTGGTGTATAATTCGTATGCAATGGACGAAGAAAAGCACAGTAAAAATGGTTTTGGAGAAAAGCAAAGTATTTCATTAGGCAAGTGCATAAAATGTCATCTGTACAAACAGAAATATCATGTTTGATGCCGCAGTTCCTCTAGCTTTCTCCCTAGAAAATATGAATGTGTAGAGCTGGTGTCTCCATGTGGAACAAATTAGTGTTTCTATGGTACAAAATTAAATGTTCCATGATAAAAATATTCAAAACAATAAAGTACGTGGATAATATCCAGAAAAAAACAAACAAAGAGGCTGTAGCAATATTTTGGATTGAGTTAGCCAAAACAACAGTATATTTCTGGTTTCTTCCAGTCATATCCGGACAAACTTGTGTGGAATTCCTATGCAATGGACTGAGAAAATCACAGTAAAAATGGTTTTGAGAAAAGCAAAGTCTTTTCGTTAGGCAAGTGCATAAAATGTCATCTATACAAACAGAAATATGTTTGTTTGCCGCAGTTTCTCTAGATGTCATCTATACAAACAGAAATATCATGTTTGTTTGCCGCAATACCTCTAGGTTTCTCCCTTGAAAATACGAATGTGTAGACCTGGTGTGTGCATGATGAACCAATTAGTGTTTCAAAGGTACAAAATTAAATGTTCCCTGATAAAAATATTCCAAACAAATATCCGTGGATAATATCAGGAATGCACAAACACAGAGGATTTTATAATATTTTGGATTGAGTTAGCCAAACACAACCGTATATTTCTGGTTTCATCCAGTCATATCTGAACAAAGTGGTGTGGCATTCGTATGCAATGGACCGAGAAAAAACACAGTACAAATGGTTTTGGAGAAAAGCAAAGTGTATTCGTTAGGCAAGAGAATAAAATACAATCTATGCAAACAGAAATATCATTTTTGTTTGCCGAAGTTCCTCTAGATTTCTCCCTAGAAAATACGAATGTTTAGAGTTGGTGTCTCCATGTGGAACCAATTATTGTTTCCAAGCACAAAACTAAATGTTCCCTGAAAAAAAAAAAACATTCTAAAAAATAAAGTCCGTGGATAATATCAGGAATACACAAACACAGTGGCTGTAGCAATATTTCGGATTGAGTTAGCCAAAACACAACCAGACATTTCTGGTTTCATCCAGTCATATCCGGACAACGTGCTGTGGAATTTGTATGCAATGTACCTAGAAAATCACAGTACAAATGGTTTTGGAGAAAAGCAAGTATTTTCGTTAGGCAAGTGCATAAAATGTCATCTATACAAACAGAAATATCATGTTTGTTTGCCACATTTCCTCTAGCTTTCTCCCTAGAAAATAGGAATATGTAGAGCTGGTGTCTCCATGTGGAACCAATTACTGTTTCAAAGCACAAAATTAAATGTTCCATGAAAAAAACATTCAAAAAAATAAAGTCCGTTGATAATATCAGGAATACACAAACACAGTGGCTGTAGCAATATTTCGTATTGAGTTAGCCAAAACACAACCAGATATTTCTGGTTTCATCCAGTCATATCTGGACAACGTCGTGTGGAATTTGTATGCAATGTACCTAGAAAATCACAGTACAAATGGTTTTGGAGAAAAGCAAGTATTTTCATTAGGCAAGTGCATAAAATGTCATCTATACAAACAGAAATATCATCTTTGTTTGCCACGATTCCAATAGGTTTCTCTGTAGAAATTATGAATGTAATTACTGATGCCATTAACAAGAGTGTCAAATTGTTAAGTCAGCAACAGGAGTCAGTGTGTACTTACATCCCATGTGGGATCTGTCCCTAATGTGTTGTGTAATGTGCAGTGATGCTATAACTAGTACTGAAACAGTATTTTTACACTTTGTGTTTCTGCATGGGTACAAACTGATGAGATCTTTACTAATTATATACTGAATCGATCTTCTGTATATAAAGATAATTGGAAATGAAAAGAAAAACCTGGTGTTAAATTGGAAATGGCATAGAAAATTAATTAATTTTAAAAAAAATATTATGTAGGATCTCTGCCTTTAATGTGCTGTACACTCTTATTTAATGCTATAACTAGTACTCCAACAGTATTTTTTTTTCACTTTGTGTTGCTATATGGGGGCAAACTGTTGAAATCGTTACCTAATTAATACTAAACTGATCTTTTGTATATAAAGGGAATTGAAAATGAATCATGATGTGATTGGAAGGAGAGAGGGAGCGGGAAAGGGGAGGGTTGTGGGTGGGAGGGAAGTTTTGGGAGAGGGAACCCATTGTAACCCATGAGCTGTACTTTGGAAATTTATATTCATTAAATAAAAATTTAATAAAAAAAAAGAAATTACGAATGTGTAGAGCTGGTGTTCCCACATGGAAACAATTAGTGATTCAAGGGTACAAAATTAAATGTTCCCTGAAAAAAAAATTCAAAACAGTAAAGTCTGTGGACAATATCAGGAATACACAAACACAGAGGCTGTAGCAATATCTGGCATTGAGTTAGGCAAAACACAACCAGATATTTCCATTTTCATGCAGTCATATCCGACAAACTGGTGTGGAATTTGTATGCAATGGACTGAGAATATCAGAGTAAAAATGGTTTTGGAGAAAAGCAAAGTCTTTTCATTAGGCAAGTAGATAAAATATCATCGATACAAACATAAATATCATGTTTCTTTGCCGCAGTTCCTCTAGATTTCTCTCTAGAAAATACGAATTTGTAGAGCTGGTGTCTCCATGTGGACCAATTATTGTTTCCAAGCACAAAATTAAATGTTCCCATAAAAAAACATTCAAAACAATAAAGTTCGTGGATAATATCAGGAATACACAAACACAGAAGCTGTAGCAATATCTGGGATTGAGTTAGCCAAAACAAAACCGGATATTTCTGTTTTCATCCAGTCATATCCGGACAAAGTGGTGTGCAATTCGTATGCAATGAAACAAAAAAATCACAGTTAAAAGGGGATTGGAGAAAAGCAAAGTCTTTTCATTAGGCAAGTGCATAAAATGCCATCTATACAAACAGAAATATAATGTTTGTTTGCCGCAGTTCCTCCAGCTATCTCCCTAGAAAATACGAATGTGCAGAGCTGGTGTCCCCATGATGAACCAATTAGTGTTTCAATGGTACAAAATTAAATGTTCCGTGAAAAAAAGAAACATTCAAAACACTAAGTCCATCAATAATATCCAGAAAACACAAACACAGAGGCTGTAGCAATATCTGGGATTGAGTTGGCCAAAACACAACCGGATATTTCTGGTTTCATCCAGTCATATCCGGATAAAGTGGTGTGGAATTCGTATGCAATCTACCGAGAAAATCACAGTAGAAATGGTTTTGGAGAAAAGCAAAGTCTTTTCGTTAGGCAAGTGCATAAAATGTCATCTATACAAACAAAAATATCATGTTTGTTTGTCGCAGTTCCTCAAGCTTTCTCCCTAGAAAATACGAATGTGTAGAGCTGGTGTCTCCATGTGGAAACAATTGGTGTTTCCTGGCACAAAATTAAATGTTCCCTGAAAAAAACATTCAAAACAATAAAGTCCGTGGATAATATTAGGAATGCACAAACACAGTGGCTCTAGCTATATCCTCGAATGAGTTAGCCAAAAAAAAATTGGATATTTCCTGTTTCATCCAGTCATATCCTGACAAACTGGTGTGGAATTCGTATGCAATGGACCGAGAAAATCACAAAAAAATGGTTCTGGTGAAAAGCAAAGTCTTTTCGTTAGGCACGTGCATAAAATGTCATCGATACAAACAGAAATATCAAGTTTTTTTTGCCGCAGTTCCTCTAGCTTTCTTCCTAGAAAATATGAATGTGTACAGCTAGTGTCTCCATGTGGAACCTATTATTCTTTCCAAGCACAAAATGATATGTTCCCTGAAAGAAACATTCAAAACAATAAGTCCGTCGATAATATCCAGAAAACACAAACACAGAGTCTTTCACAATATTTCGGATTGAGTTAGCCAAAAGACAACCAGATATTTCTGGTTTCATCCAGTTATATCCGGACAAACTGCTGTGGAATTTGTATGCAATGGACCGAGAAAATCAGAGTACAAATGTTTTGCAGATAAGTAAGTATTTTCGTTAGGCAAGTGCATAAAATGTCAGCTATAGAAACAGAAATATCATGTTTGTTTTCCGCAATTCCTATAGGTTTCTCCGTAGAAATTACGAATGTAATTACTGACGCCATGAACAAGAGTGTCAAATTGTTAAGTCAGCAACAGGAGTCACTGTGTACTTACATCCCATGTGGGATCTGTCCTTAATGTGTTGTCTAATGTGCAGTGATGCTATAATTAGTACTGAAACACTATTTTTACACTTTGTGTTTCTGGATCGGTACAAACTGATGAGATCTTTACTAATTATATACTGAATCGATCTTGTGTATATAAAGATAATTGGAAATGAAAAAAAAAACCTGGTATTAAATTGGAAATGGCATAGAAAATTAATTAATTTTTTAAAAAAATATTATGTAGGATCTCTGCCTTTAATGTGCTGTACACTCATATTTAATGCTATAACTAGTTCTCCAACAGTATTTTTTTTTCACTTTGTGTTGCTATATGGGGGCAAACTGTTGAAATCGTTACCTAACTTATACTAAACTGATCTTTTTTATATAAAGAGAATTGAAAATGAATCATGATGTGATTAGAGGGGAGAGGGAGCAGGAAAGGGGAGGGTTGTGGGTGGGAGGGAAGTTTTGGGAGAGGGAACCCATTGTAACCCATGAGCTGTACTTCGGAAATTTATATTCGTTAAATAAAATTTTAATAAAAAAAAAGAAATTACGAATGTGTAGAGCTGGTGTTCCCACATGGAAACAATTAGTGTTTCAAGGGTAGAAAATTAAATATTCCCTGAAAAAAAAATTCAAAACAATAAAGCCTGCGGATAATATCAGGAATACACAAACACAGAGGCTGTAGCAATATCTGGCATTGAGTTAGGCAAAACACAACCAGATATTTCCGGTTTCATGCAGTCATATCCGGACAAACTGGTGTGGAATTCGTATGCAATGGACCGAGAATATCACAGTAAAAAGGGTTTTGGAGAAAAGCAAAGTATTTTCGTTAGGCAAGTGCATAAAATGTCATCTATACAAACAGAAATATCATGTTTGTTTGCCACAGTTCCTCTATCATTCCCTAGAAAATACGAATATGTTCAGCTGGTGTCTCCATGTGGAACCAATTACTATATTCAAGCTCAAAATACAATGTTCCCCGATAAAAAACATTCAAAAAATAAAGTCCGTTGATAATATCTGGAAAAATAGACACAGAGGCTTTCACAATATTTCGGATTGAGTTAGCCAAAACACAACCGGGTATTTCTGGTTTCATCCAGTCATGTCCGGACAAACTGTTGTGGAATTCGTATGCAATGGACCGAGAAAATCACAGTAAAAATGGTTTTGGAGAAAAGCAAAGTCTTTTCGTTAGGCAAGTGCATAAAATGTCATCGATGCAAACAGAAATATCATGTTTGTTTGCCGCAGTTCTTCTAGCTATCTCCCTAGAAAATACGAATGTGTAGAGCTGGTATCCCCATGATGAACCAATTAGTGTTTCTTCATCACAAAAGTAAATGTTCCCTGATAAAAATATTAAAAACAATAAAGTCCATTGATAATATCCAGAAAACACAAACACAGAGGCTTTCACAACATTTCGGATTGAGTTGGCCAAAACACAACCGGATATTTCCAGTTTCATGCAGACATATCCAGACAATCTGGTGTGCATTCGTATGCAATGGACCGAGAAAAATAGAGTAAAATGGTTTTGGGGAAAAGCAAAGTCTCTTCATTGGGCAAGAGAATAAAATGTCAATTATACAAACAGAAATATCATGTTTGCCGCAGTTTAATAGCTTTCTCCCTAGCAAATTTGAATGTGTAGCACTCGTTTTCCCATGATGAACCAATTAGTGTTTCTATGGTACAAAATTAAATGTTCCCTGATAAAAATATTCAAAACAATAAAGTCCATCGATAATATCCAGAAAACACAAAAAAAGATACTTTCACAATATTTCACATTGAGTTAGCCAGAACACAACCGGATATTTCTGGTTTCATCCAGTAATGTCCGGAAAAAGTCGTTTGGAATTCGGATGCAATGGACCGAGAAAATAACTGTAAAATTGGTTTTGGAGAAAAGCAAAGTCTTTTCGTTAGGCAAGTGCATAAAATGTCATCTATACAAACAGAAATGTCATGTTTGTTTCTCACAGTTCCTCTAGCTTTCTCCCTAGAAAATACGAATGTGTAGAGCTGGTGTCTCCATGTGGAACCAATTAGTGATTCCAAGCACAAAATTCAATGTTCTCAGATAAAAAACATTCAATTCAATAAAGTCCATGGATAATATAAGGAAAACACAAACACAGAGGCTGTAGCAATATCTGGGATTGATTAGCCAAAACAAAATCGGATATTTCTGTTTTCATTCAGTCATATCCAGACAAACTGGTGTGGAATTCCTATGCAACGGACCGAAAAAATCACAGAAAAATGGTTTCGGAGAAAAGCAAAATCTTTTTGATAGGCAAGTGCATAAATTGTCTTCTATACAAACAGAAATATCATGTTTGTGTGCCGCATTTCCTCTAGCTTTCTCCCTAGAAAATAGGAATGTGTAGAGCTGGTGTCTCCATGTGGAACCAATTACTGTATCCTAGCTCAAAATTAAAAGTTCCCTGATAAAAAAAAACATTCAAAACAATAAAGTACGTGGATAATATCCAGAAAACACAAACACAGAGGCTGTAGCAATATCTGGGATTGAGTTAGACAAAAGAAAACCGGATATTTCTGGTTTCATCCAGTCATATCCAAAAAAACTCGTATGGAATTCGTATGCAATGGACCGAGAAAATCACCGTAAAAATGGTTTTGGAGGAAACAAAGTCTTTTCGTTAGGCAAGGGCATAAAATGTCATCGATACAAACAGAAATATCATGTTTGTTGGCCGAAGTTCCTCTAGCTTTCTCCTTAGAAAATATGAATACGTATAGCTGGTGTCTTCATGTGGAACGAATTAATGTATCAAAACTCAAAATAATATGTTCCCCTATAAAAAACATTCAAAAGAATAAAATCTGTAGATAATATCCAGAAAACACAATACAGAGGCTATAGAAATATCTGGGATTGTGTTAGTCAAATCAAAACCGGATATTTCTGTTTTCATCCAGTGATATCCGGACAAAGTGGTTTGGAATTCGTATGCAATGGACCGAGAAAATCACAGTGAAAATGGTTTTGGAGAAAAGCAAAGACTTTTCGTTAGGCAAGTGCATAAAATGTCATCTTTACAAACAGAAATATCAGGTTTGTTTGCCACAGTTCCTCTATCTTTCCCTAGAAAATACGAATATGTTCAGCTGGTGTCTCCATGTGGAACCCATTACTATATTCAAGCTCAAAATACAATGTTCCCCGATAAAAAAACATTCAAAAAAATAAAGTCCTTTGATAATATCTGGAAACACAGACACAGAGGCTTTCACAATATTTCGGATTGAGTTAGCCAAAACACAACCGGGTATTTCTGGTTTCATCCAGTCATGTCCGGACAAACTGCTGTGGAATTCGTATGCAATGGACCGAGAAAATCACAGTAAAAATGGTTTTGGAGAAAAGCAAAGTCTTTTCGTTAGGCAAGTGCATAAAAAGTCATCGATACAAACAGAAATATCATGTTTGATTGCCGCAGTTCCTCTAGCATTCTCCCTAGAAAATACGAATGTGTAGAGCTGGTGTCTCCATGTGGAACCAATTAGTGATTCCAAGCACAAAATTCAATGTTCTCAGATAAAAAACATTCAATTCAATAAAGTCCATGGATAATATAAGGAAAACACAAACACAGAGGCTGTAGCAATATGTGGGATTGAGTTAGCCAAAACAAAATCGGATATTTCTGTTTTCATTCAGTCATATCCGGACAAACTGGTGTGGAATTCCTATGCAATGGACCGAAAAAATCACAGAAAAATGGTTTCGGAGAAAAACAAAATCTTTTTGATAGGCAAGTGCATAAATTGTCTTCTATACAAACAGAAATATCATGTTTGTGTGCCGCATTTCCTCTAGGTTTATCCCTAGAAAATAGGAATGAGTAGAGCTGGTGTCTCCATGTGGAACCAATTACTGTATCCTAGCTCAAAATTAAAAGTTCCCTGATAAAAAACATTCAAAACAATAAAGTCCGTAGATAATATCCAGAAAACACAAACACAGAGGCTGTAGCAATATTCCGGATTGAGTTAGCCAAAACACAACCGGATATTTCAGGTTTCATCCAGTCATATCCGGACAAACTAGTGTGGAATTCATAAGCAATGGTCCGAGAAAATCACAGTAAAATTGGTTTTGGAGAAAAGCAAAGTCTTTTGTTAGGCAATGCATAAAATGTCATCTATAGAAACAGAAATATCATGTTTGTTTGCCGTAGTTCCTCTAGCTTTCTCCCTAGAAAATACGAATGTGTAGAGCTAGTTTTTCCATGTGGAAACAATTAGTGCTTCCAAGCAGAAAATTAAATATTCCCCGATAAAAAACATACAAAAGAATAAAATCCATGGATAATTTCAAGAATACACAAACACAGAAGCTGTAGAAATATCTGGGATGGAGTTAGCCAAAACAAAACTGGATATTTCTGGCTTCATCCAGTCATATCCGGACAAACTGGTATGGAATTCGTAAGCAAATAACCGAGAAAATCACAGTAAAAATGGTTTGGAGAAAAGCAAAGTCTTTTCGTTAGGCAAGTGCATAAAATGTCATCGATACAAACAGAAATATCATGTTTGTTTGCCGCAGTTCCTCCACCTTTCTCCCTAGAATACGAATGTGTAAAGCTGGTGTTCCCCATGATGAACCAATTAGTGTTTCAATGGTACAAAATTAAATGTTCCCTGATAAAAACATTCAAAACCATAAAATTCATCGATAATATCCAGAAAACAGAAACACGGAGGCTTTCACAATATGTCGCATTGAGTTAGCCAAAACAGAAGCGGTATTTCCGGTTTCATCCAGTCATATCGGGACAACGTGGTGTGGAATTCGTATGCAATGGGCTGAGAAAATCAGAGTAAAAATAGTTTTGGAGAAAAGCAGTCTTTTCGTTAGGCAAGTGCATAAAATGTCATCTATACAAACAGAAATATCATGTTTGTTGGCCGCAGATCCTCTAACATTCTCCCTAGAAAATACGAATGTGTAGAGCTGATGTCTCCATGTGGAACCAATCAGTGTTTCCAAGCTCAAAATAAAATGTTCCCCGATAAAAAACATTCAAAACAACAAAGTCCGGAGTTAATATCAGAAATACACAAACACAGAGGCGGTAACAATATCTGGGATTGAGTTAGCCAAAACAAAACTGGCTATTTTCAGTTACATGCAGTCATATCCGGACAAAGTGGTGTATAATTCGTATGCAATGGACGAAGAAAAGCACAGTAAAAATGGTTTTGGAGAAAAGCAAAGTATTTCATTAGGCAAGTGCATAAAATGTCATCTGTACAAACAGAAATATCATGTTTGATGCCGCAGTTCCTCTAGCTTTCTCCCTAGAAAATATGAATGTGTAGAGCTGGTGTCTCCATGTGGAACAAATTAGTGTTTCTATGGTACAAAATTAAATGTTCCATGATAAAAATATTCAAAACAATAAAGTACGTGGATAATATCCAGAAAAAAACAAACAAAGAGGCTGTAGCAATATTTTGGATTGAGTTAGCCAAAACAACAGTATATTTCTGGTTTCTTCCAGTCATATCCGGACAAACTTGTGTGGAATTCCTATGCAATGGACTGAGAAAATCACAGTAAAAATGGTTTTGAGAAAAGCAAAGTCTTTTCGTTAGGCAAGTGCATAAAATGTCATCTATACAAACAGAAATATGTTTGTTTGCCGCAGTTTCTCTAGATGTCATCTATACAAACAGAAATATCATGTTTGTTTGCCGCAATACCTCTAGGTTTCTCCCTTGAAAATACGAATGTGTAGACCTGGTGTGTGCATGATGAACCAATTAGTGTTTCAAAGGTACAAAATTAAATGTTCCCTGATAAAAATATTCCAAACAAATATCCGTGGATAATATCAGGAATGCACAAACACAGAGGATTTTATAATATTTTGGATTGAGTTAGCCAAACACAACCGTATATTTCTGGTTTCATCCAGTCATATCTGAACAAAGTGGTGTGGCATTCGTATGCAATGGACCGAGAAAAAACACAGTACAAATGGTTTTGGAGAAAAGCAAAGTGTATTCGTTAGGCAAGAGAATAAAATACAATCTATGCAAACAGAAATATCATTTTTGTTTGCCGAAGTTCCTCTAGATTTCTCCCTAGAAAATACGAATGTTTAGAGTTGGTGTCTCCATGTGGAACCAATTATTGTTTCCAAGCACAAAACTAAATGTTCCCTGAAAAAAAAAAACATTCTAAAAAATAAAGTCCGTGGATAATATCAGGAATACACAAACACAGTGGCTGTAGCAATATTTCGGATTGAGTTAGCCAAAACACAACCAGACATTTCTGGTTTCATCCAGTCATATCCGGACAACGTGCTGTGGAATTTGTATGCAATGTACCTAGAAAATCACAGTACAAATGGTTTTGGAGAAAAGCAAGTATTTTCGTTAGGCAAGTGCATAAAATGTCATCTATACAAACAGAAATATCATGTTTGTTTGCCACATTTCCTCTAGCTTTCTCCCTAGAAAATAGGAATATGTAGAGCTGGTGTCTCCATGTGGAACCAATTACTGTTTCAAAGCACAAAATTAAATGTTCCATGAAAAAAACATTCAAAAAAATAAAGTCCGTTGATAATATCAGGAATACACAAACACAGTGGCTGTAGCAATATTTCGTATTGAGTTAGCCAAAACACAACCAGATATTTCTGGTTTCATCCAGTCATATCTGGACAACGTCGTGTGGAATTTGTATGCAATGTACCTAGAAAATCACAGTACAAATGGTTTTGGAGAAAAGCAAGTATTTTCATTAGGCAAGTGCATAAAATGTCATCTATACAAACAGAAATATCATCTTTGTTTGCCACGATTCCAATAGGTTTCTCTGTAGAAATTATGAATGTAATTACTGATGCCATTAACAAGAGTGTCAAATTGTTAAGTCAGCAACAGGAGTCAGTGTGTACTTACATCCCATGTGGGATCTGTCCCTAATGTGTTGTGTAATGTGCAGTGATGCTATAACTAGTACTGAAACAGTATTTTTACACTTTGTGTTTCTGCATGGGTACAAACTGATGAGATCTTTACTAATTATATACTGAATCGATCTTCTGTATATAAAGATAATTGGAAATGAAAAGAAAAACCTGGTGTTAAATTGGAAATGGCATAGAAAATTAATTAATTTTAAAAAAAATATTATGTAGGATCTCTGCCTTTAATGTGCTGTACACTCTTATTTAATGCTATAACTAGTACTCCAACAGTATTTTTTTTTCACTTTGTGTTGCTATATGGGGGCAAACTGTTGAAATCGTTACCTAATTAATACTAAACTGATCTTTTGTATATAAAGGGAATTGAAAATGAATCATGATGTGATTGGAAGGAGAGAGGGAGCGGGAAAGGGGAGGGTTGTGGGTGGGAGGGAAGTTTTGGGAGAGGGAACCCATTGTAACCCATGAGCTGTACTTTGGAAATTTATATTCATTAAATAAAAATTTAATAAAAAAAAAGAAATTACGAATGTGTAGAGCTGGTGTTCCCACATGGAAACAATTAGTGATTCAAGGGTACAAAATTAAATGTTCCCTGAAAAAAAAATTCAAAACAGTAAAGTCTGTGGACAATATCAGGAATACACAAACACAGAGGCTGTAGCAATATCTGGCATTGAGTTAGGCAAAACACAACCAGATATTTCCATTTTCATGCAGTCATATCCGACAAACTGGTGTGGAATTTGTATGCAATGGACTGAGAATATCAGAGTAAAAATGGTTTTGGAGAAAAGCAAAGTCTTTTCATTAGGCAAGTAGATAAAATATCATCGATACAAACATAAATATCATGTTTCTTTGCCGCAGTTCCTCTAGATTTCTCTCTAGAAAATACGAATTTGTAGAGCTGGTGTCTCCATGTGGACCAATTATTGTTTCCAAGCACAAAATTAAATGTTCCCATAAAAAAACATTCAAAACAATAAAGTTCGTGGATAATATCAGGAATACACAAACACAGAAGCTGTAGCAATATCTGGGATTGAGTTAGCCAAAACAAAACCGGATATTTCTGTTTTCATCCAGTCATATCCGGACAAAGTGGTGTGCAATTCGTATGCAATGAAACAAAAAAATCACAGTTAAAAGGGGATTGGAGAAAAGCAAAGTCTTTTCATTAGGCAAGTGCATAAAATGCCATCTATACAAACAGAAATATAATGTTTGTTTGCCGCAGTTCCTCCAGCTATCTCCCTAGAAAATACGAATGTGCAGAGCTGGTGTCCCCATGATGAACCAATTAGTGTTTCAATGGTACAAAATTAAATGTTCCGTGAAAAAAAGAAACATTCAAAACACTAAGTCCATCAATAATATCCAGAAAACACAAACACAGAGGCTGTAGCAATATCTGGGATTGAGTTGGCCAAAACACAACCGGATATTTCTGGTTTCATCCAGTCATATCCGGATAAAGTGGTGTGGAATTCGTATGCAATCTACCGAGAAAATCACAGTAGAAATGGTTTTGGAGAAAAGCAAAGTCTTTTCGTTAGGCAAGTGCATAAAATGTCATCTATACAAACAAAAATATCATGTTTGTTTGTCGCAGTTCCTCAAGCTTTCTCCCTAGAAAATACGAATGTGTAGAGCTGGTGTCTCCATGTGGAAACAATTGGTGTTTCCTGGCACAAAATTAAATGTTCCCTGAAAAAAACATTCAAAACAATAAAGTCCGTGGATAATATTAGGAATGCACAAACACAGTGGCTCTAGCTATATCCTCGAATGAGTTAGCCAAAAAAAAAATTGGATATTTCCTGTTTCATCCAGTCATATCCTGACAAACTGGTGTGGAATTCGTATGCAATGGACCGAGAAAATCACAAAAAAATGGTTCTGGTGAAAAGCAAAGTCTTTTCGTTAGGCACGTGCATAAAATGTCATCGATACAAACAGAAATATCAAGTTTTTTTGCCGCAGTTCCTCTAGCTTTCTTCCTAGAAAATATGAATGTGTACAGCTAGTGTCTCCATGTGGAACCTATTATTCTTTCCAAGCACAAAATGATATGTTCCCTGAAAGAAACATTCAAAACAATAAGTCCGTCGATAATATCCAGAAAACACAAACACAGAGTCTTTCACAATATTTCGGATTGAGTTAGCCAAAAGACAACCAGATATTTCTGGTTTCATCCAGTTATATCCGGACAAACTGCTGTGGAATTTGTATGCAATGGACCGAGAAAATCAGAGTACAAATGTTTTGCAGATAAGTAAGTATTTTCGTTAGGCAAGTGCATAAAATGTCAGCTATAGAAACAGAAATATCATGTTTGTTTTCCGCAATTCCTATAGGTTTCTCCGTAGAAATTACGAATGTAATTACTGACGCCATGAACAAGAGTGTCAAATTGTTAAGTCAGCAACAGGAGTCACTGTGTACTTACATCCCATGTGGGATCTGTCCTTAATGTGTTGTCTAATGTGCAGTGATGCTATAATTAGTACTGAAACACTATTTTTACACTTTGTGTTTCTGGATCGGTACAAACTGATGAGATCTTTACTAATTATATACTGAATCGATCTTGTGTATATAAAGATAATTGGAAATGAAAAAAAAAACCTGGTATTAAATTGGAAATGGCATAGAAAATTAATTAATTTTTTAAAAAAATATTATGTAGGATCTCTGCCTTTAATGTGCTGTACACTCATATTTAATGCTATAACTAGTTCTCCAACAGTATTTTTTTTTCACTTTGTGTTGCTATATGGGGGCAAACTGTTGAAATCGTTACCTAACTTATACTAAACTGATCTTTTTTATATAAAGAGAATTGAAAATGAATCATGATGTGATTAGAGGGGAGAGGGAGCAGGAAAGGGGAGGGTTGTGGGTGGGAGGGAAGTTTTGGGAGAGCGAACCCATTGTAACCCATGAGCTGTACTTCGGAAATTTATATTCGTTAAATAAAATTTTAATAAAAAAAAAGAAATTACGAATGTGTAGAGCTGGTGTTCCCACATGGAAACAATTAGTGTTTCAAGGGTAGAAAATTAAATATTCCCTGAAAAAAAAATTCAAAACAATAAAGCCTGCGGATAATATCAGGAATACACAAACACAGAGGCTGTAGCAATATCTGGCATTGAGTTAGGCAAAACACAACCAGATATTTCCGGTTTCATGCAGTCATATCCGGACAAACTGGTGTGGAATTCGTATGCAATGGACCGAGAATATCACAGTAAAAAGGGTTTTGGAGAAAAGCAAAGTATTTTCGTTAGGCAAGTGCATAAAATGTCATCTATACAAACAGAAATATCATGTTTGTTTGCCACAGTTCCTCTATCATTCCCTAGAAAATACGAATATGTTCAGCTGGTGTCTCCATGTGGAACCAATTACTATATTCAAGCTCAAAATACAATGTTCCCCGATAAAAAACATTCAAAAAAATAAAGTCCGTTGATAATATCTGGAAAAATAGACACAGAGGCTTTCACAATATTTCGGATTGAGTTAGCCAAAACACAACCGGGTATTTCTGGT
Organism: Lepus europaeus; assembly: GCF_033115175.1. Lineage (NCBI taxonomy): Eukaryota > Metazoa > Chordata > Mammalia > Lagomorpha > Leporidae > Lepus > Lepus europaeus. The sequence goes on from NW_026909285.1 coordinate 2,126,437, forward strand.
TTCATCCAGTCATGTCCGGACAAACTGTTGTGGAATTCGTATGCAATGGACCGAGAAAATCACAGTAAAAATGGTTTTGGAGAAAAGCAAAGTCTTTTCGTTAGGCAAGTGCATAAAATGTCATCGATGCAAACAGAAATATCATGTTTGTTTGCCGCAGTTCTTCTAGCTATCTCCCTAGAAAATACGAATGTGTAGAGCTGGTATCCCCATGATGAACCAATTAGTGTTTCTTCATCACAAAAGTAAATGTTCCCTGATAAAAATATTAAAAACAATAAAGTCCATTGATAATATCCAGAAAACACAAACACAGAGGCTTTCACAACATTTCGGATTGAGTTGGCCAAAACACAACCGGATATTTCCAGTTTCATGCAGACATATCCAGACAATCTGGTGTGCATTCGTATGCAATGGACCGAGAAAAATAGAGTAAAATGGTTTTGGGGAAAAGCAAAGTCTCTTCATTGGGCAAGAGAATAAAATGTCAATTATACAAACAGAAATATCATGTTTGCCGCAGTTTAATAGCTTTCTCCCTAGCAAATTTGAATGTGTAGCACTCGTTTTCCCATGATGAACCAATTAGTGTTTCTATGGTACAAAATTAAATGTTCCCTGATAAAAATATTCAAAACAATAAAGTCCATCGATAATATCCAGAAAACACAAAAAAAGATACTTTCACAATATTTCACATTGAGTTAGCCAGAACACAACCAGATATTTCTGGTTTCATCCAGTAATGTCCGGAAAAAGTCGTTTGGAATTCGGATGCAATGTACCGAGAAAATAACTGTAAAATTGGTTTTGGAGAAAAGCAAAGTCTTTTCGTTAGGCAAGTGCATAAAATGTCATCTATACAAACAGAAATGTCATGTTTGTTTCTCACAGTTCCTCTAGCTTTCTCCCTAGAAAATACGAATGTGTAGAGCTGGTGTCTCCATGTGGAACCAATTAGTGATTCCAAGCACAAAATTCAATGTTCTCAGATAAAAAACATTCAATTCAATAAAGTCCATGGATAATATAAGGAAAACACAAACACAGAGGCTGTAGCAATATCTGGGATTGATTAGCCAAAACAAAATCGGATATTTCTGTTTTCATTCAGTCATATCCGGACAAACTGGTGTGGAATTCCTATGCAACGGACCGAAAAAATCACAGAAAAATGGTTTCGGAGAAAAGCAAAATCTTTTTGATAGGCAAGTGCATAAATTGTCTTCTATACAAACAGAAATATCATGTTTGTGTGCCGCATTTCCTCTAGCTTTCTCCCTAGAAAATAGGAATGTGTAGAGCTGGTGTCTCCATGTGGAACCAATTACTGTATCCTAGCTCAAAATTAAAAGTTCCCTGATAAAAAAAACATTCAAAACAATAAAGTACGTGGATAATATCCAGAAAACACAAACACAGAGGCTGTAGCAATATCTGGGATTGAGTTAGACAAAAGAAAACCGGATATTTCTGGTTTCATCCAGTCATATCCAAAAAAACTCGTATGGAATTCGTATGCAATGGACCGAGAAAATCACCGTAAAAATGGTTTTGGAGGAAACAAAGTCTTTTCGTTAGGCAAGGGCATAAAATGTCATCGATACAAACAGAAATATCATGTTTGTTGGCCGAAGTTCCTCTAGCTTTCTCCTTAGAAAATATGAATACGTATAGCTGGTGTCTTCATGTGGAACGAATTAATGTATCAAAACTCAAAATAATATGTTCCCCTATAAAAAACATTCAAAAGAATAAAATCCGTAGATAATATCCAGAAAACACAATACAGAGGCTATAGAAATATCTGGGATTGTGTTAGTCAAATCAAAACCGGATATTTCTGTTTTCATCCAGTGATATCCGGACAAAGTGGTTTGGAATTCGTATGCAATGGACCGAGAAAATCACAGTGAAAATGGTTTTGGAGAAAAGCAAAGACTTTTCGTTAGGCAAGTGCATAAAATGTCATCTTTACAAACAGAAATATCAGGTTTGTTTGCCACAGTTCCTCTATCTTTCCCTAGAAAATACGAATATGTTCAGCTGGTGTCTCCATGTGGAACCCATTACTATATTCAAGCTCAAAATACAATGTTCCCCGATAAAAAACATTCAAAAAAATAAAGTCCTTTGATAATATCTGGAAACACAGACACAGAGGCTTTCACAATATTTCGGATTGAGTTAGCCAAAACACAACCGGGTATTTCTGGTTTCATCCAGTCATGTCCGGACAAACTGCTGTGGAATTCGTATGCAATGGACCGAGAAAATCACAGTAAAAATGGTTTTGGAGAAAAGCAAAGTCTTTTCGTTAGGCAAGTGCATAAAAAGTCATCGATACAAACAGAAATATCATGTTTGATTGCCGCAGTTCCTCTAGCATTCTCCCTAGAAAATACGAATGTGTAGAGCTGGTGTCTCCATGTGGAACCAATTAGTGATTCCAAGCACAAAATTCAATGTTCTCAGATAAAAAACATTCAATTCAATAAAGTCCATGGATAATATAAGGAAAACACAAACACAGAGGCTGTAGCAATATGTGGGATTGAGTTAGCCAAAACAAAATCGGATATTTCTGTTTTCATTCAGTCATATCCGGACAAACTGGTGTGGAATTCCTATGCAATGGACCGAAAAAATCACAGAAAAATGGTTTCGGAGAAAAACAAAATCTTTTTGATAGGCAAGTGCATAAATTGTCTTCTATACAAACAGAAATATCATGTTTGTGTGCCGCATTTCCTCTAGGTTTATCCCTAGAAAATAGGAATGAGTAGAGCTGGTGTCTCCATGTGGAACCAATTACTGTATCCTAGCTCAAAATTAAAAGTTCCCTGATAAAAAACATTCAAAACAATAAAGTCCGTAGATAATATCCAGAAAACACAAACACAGAGGCTGTAGCAATATTCCGGATTGAGTTAGCCAAAACACAACCGGATATTTCCGGTTTCATCCAGTCATATCCGGACAAACTGGTGTGGAATTCATAAGCAATGGTCCGAGAAAATCACAGTAAAATTGGTTTTGGAGAAAAGCAAAGTCTTTTGTTAGGCAATGCATAAAATGTCATCTATAGAAACAGAAATATCATGTTTGTTTGCCGTAGTTCCTCTAGCTTTCTCCCTAGAAAATACGAATGTGTAGAGCTAGTTTTTCCATGTGGAAACAATTAGTGCTTCCAAGCAGAAAATTAAATATTCCCCGATAAAAAACATACAAAAGAATAAAATCCATGGATAATTTCAAGAATACACAAACACAGAAGCTGTAGAAATATCTGGGATGGAGTTAGCCAAAACAAAACTGGATATTTCTGGCTTCATCCAGTCATATCCGGACAAACTGGTATGGAATTCGTAAGCAAATAACCGAGAAAATCACAGTAAAAATGGTTTGGAGAAAAGAAAAGTCTTTTCGTTAGGCAAGTGCATAAAATGTCATCGATACAAACAGAAATATCATGTTTGTTTGCCGCAGTTCCTCCACCTTTCTCCCTAGAATACGAATGTGTAAAGCTGGTGTTCCCCATGATGAACCAATTAGTGTTTCAATGGTACAAAATTAAATGTTCCCTGATAAAAACATTCAAAACCATAAAATTCATCGATAATATCCAGAAAACAGAAACACGGAGGCTTTCACAATATGTCGCATTGAGTTAGCCAAAACAGAAGCGGTATTTCCGGTTTCATCCAGTCATATCGGGACAACGTGGTGTGGAATTCGTATGCAATGGGCTGAGAAAATCAGAGTAAAAATAGTTTTGGAGAAAAGCAGTCTTTTCGTTAGGCAAGTGCATAAAATGTCATCTATACAAACAGAAATATCATGTTTGTTGGCCGCAGTTCCTCCACCTTTCTCCCTAGAATACGAATGTGTAAAGCTGTTGTTCCCCATGATGAACCAATTAGTGTTTCAATGGTACAAAATTAAATGTTCCCTGATAAAAACGTTCAAAACCATAAAATCCATCGATAATATCCAGAAAACAGAAACACGGAGGCTTTCACAATATGTCGCATTGAGTTAGCCAAAACAGAAGCGGTATTTCCGGTTTCATCCAGTCATATCGGGACAACGTGGTGTGGAATTCGTATGCAATGGGCTGAGAAAATCAGAGTAAAAATAGTTTTGGAGAAAAGCAGTCTTTTCGTTAGGCAAGTGCATAAAATGTCATCTATACAAACAGAAATATCATGTTTGTTGGCCGCAGTTCCTCCACCTTTCTCCCTAGAATACGAATGTGTAAAGCTGTTGTTCCCCATGATGAACCAATTAGTGTTTCAATGGTACAAAATTAAATGTTCCCTGATAAAAACATTCAAAACCATAAAATCCATCGATAATATCCAGAAAACAGAAACACGGAGGCTTTCACAATATGTCGCATTGAGTTAGCCAAAACAGAAGCGGTATTTCCGGTTTCATCCAGTCATATCGGGACAATGTGGTGTGGAATTCGTATGCAATGGGCTGAGAAAATCAGAGTAAAAATAGTTTTGGAGAAAAGCAGTCTTTTCGTTAGGCAAGTGCATAAAATGTCATCTATACAAACAGAAATATCATGTTTGTTGGCCGCAGATCCTCTAACATTCTCCCTAGAAAATACGAATGTGTAGAGCTGATGTCTCCATGTGGAACCAATCAGTGTTTCCAAGCTCAAAATAAAATGTTCCCCGATAAAAAACATTCAAAACAACAAAGTCCGGAGATAATATCAGAAATACACAAACACAGAGGCGGTAACAATATCTGGGATTGAGTTAGCCAAAACAAAACCGGCTATTTTCAGTTACATGCAGTCATATCCGGACAAAGTGGTGTATAATTCGTATGCAATGGACGAAGAAAAGCACAGTAAAAATGGTTTTGGAGAAAAGCAAAGTATTTCATTAGGCAAGTGCATAAAATGTCATCTGTACAAACAGAAATATCATGTTTGATGCCGCAGTTCCTCTAGCTTTCTCCCTAGAAAATATGAATGTGTAGAGCTGGTGTCTCCATGTGGAACAAATTAGTGTTTCTACGGTACAAAATTAAATGTTCCATGATAAAAATATTCAAAACAATAAAGTACGTGGATAATATCCAGAAAAAACAAACAAAGAGGCTGTAGCAATATTTTGGATTGAGTTAGCCAAAACAACAGTATATTTCTGGTTTCTTCCAGTCATATCCGGACAAACTGGTGTGGAATTCCTATGCAATGGACTGAGAAAATCACAGTAAAAATGGTTTTGAGAAAAGCAAAGTCTTTTCGTTAGGCAAGTGCATAAAATGTCATCTATACAAACAGAAATATCATGTTTGTTTGCCGCAGTTTCTCTAGATGTCATCTATACAAACAGAAATATCATGTTTGTTTGCCGCAATACCTCTAGGTTTCTCCCTTGAAAATACGAATGTGTAGACCTGGTGTGTGCATGATGAACCAATTAGTGTTTCAAAGGTACAAAATTAAATGTTCCCTGATAAAAATATTCCAAACAAATATCCGTGGATAATATCAGGAATGCACAAACACAGAGAATTTTATAATATTTTGGATTGAGTTAGCCAAACACAACCGTATATTTCTGGTTTCATCCAGTCATATCTGAACAAAGTGGTGTGGCATTCGTATGCAATGGACCGAGAAAAAACACAGTACAAATGGTTTTGGAGAAAAGCAAAGTGTATTCGTTAGGCAAGAGAATAAAATACAATCTATGCAAACAGAAATATCATTTTTGTTTGCCGCAGTTCCTCTAGATTTCTCCCTAGAAAATACGAATGTTTAGAGTTGGTGTCTCCATGTGGAACCAATTATTGTTTCCAAGCACAAAACTAAATGTTCCCTGAAAAAAAAAAAACATTCTAAAAAATAAAGTCCGTGGATAATATCAGGAATACACAAACACAGTGGCTGTAGCAATATTTCGGATTGAGTTAGCCAAAACACAACCAGACATTTCTGGTTTCATCCAGTCATATCCGGACAACGTGCTGTGGAATTTGTATGCAATGTACCTAGAAAATCACAGTACAAATGGTTTTGGAGAAAAGCAAGTATTTTCGTTAGGCAAGTGCATAAAATGTCATCTATACAAACAGAAATATCATGTTTGTTTGCCACATTTCCTCTAGCTTTCTCCCTAGAAAATAGGAATATGTAGAGCTGGTGTCTCCATGTGGAACCAATTACTGTTTCAAAGCACAAAATTAAATGTTCCATGAAAAAAACATTCAAAAAAATAAAGTCCGTCGATAATATCAGGAATACACAAACACAGTGGCTGTAGCAATATTTCGTATTGAGTTAGCCAAAACACAACCAGATATTTCTGGTTTCATCCAGTCATATCTGGACAACGTCGTGTGGAATTTGTATGCAATGTACCTAGAAAATCACAGTACAAATGGTTTTGGAGAAAAGCAAGTATTTTCATTAGGCAAGTGCATAAAATGTCATCTATACAAACAGAAATATCATCTTTGTTTGCCACGATTCCAATAGGTTTCTCTGTAGAAATTATGAATGTAATTACTGATGCCATTAACAAGAGTGTCAAATTGTTAAGTCAGCAACAGGAGTCAGTGTGTACTTACATCCCATGTGGGATCTGTCCCTAATGTGTTGTGTAATGTGCAGTGATGCTATAACTAGTACTGAAACAGTATTTTTACACTTTGTGTTTCTGCATGGGTACAAACTGATGAGATCTTTACTAATTATATACTGAATCGATCTTGTGTATATAAAGATAATTGGAAATGAAAAGAAAAACCTGGTGTTAAATTGGAAATGGCATAGAAAATTAATTAATTTTAAAAAAAATATTATGTAGGATCTCTGCCTTTAATGTGCTGTACACTCTTATTTAATGCTATAACTAGTACTCCAACAGTATTTTTTTTCACTTTGTGTTGCTATATGGGGGCAAACTGTTGAAATCGTTACCTAATTAATACTAAACTGATCTTTTGTATATAAAGGGAATTGAAAATGAATCATGATGTGATTGGAAGGAGAGAGGGAGCGGGAAAGGGGAGGGTTGTGGGTGGGAGGGAAGTTTTGGGAGAGGGAACCCATTGTAACCCATGAGCTGTACTTTGGAAATTTATATTCATTAAATAAAAATTTAATAAAAAAAAAGAAATTACGAATGTGTAGAGCTGGTGTTCCCACATGGAAACAATTAGTGATTCAAGGGTACAAAATTAAATGTTCCCTGAAAAAAAAATTCAAAACAGTAAAGTCTGTGGACAATATCAGGAATACACAAACACAGAGGCTGTAGCAATATCTGGCATTGAGTTAGGCAAAACACAACCAGATATTTCCATTTTCATGCAGTCATATCCGACAAACTGGTGTGGAATTTGTATGCAATGGACAGAGAATATCAGAGTAAAAATGGTTTTGGAGAAAAGCAAAGTCTTTTCATTAGGCAAGTAGATAAAATATCATCGATACAAACATAAATATCATGTTTCTTTGCCGCAGTTCCTCTAGATTTCTCTCTAGAAAATACGAATTTGTAGAGCTGGTGTCTCCATGTGGACCAATTATTGTTTCCAAGCACAAAATTAAATGTTCCCATAAAAAAACATTCAAAACAATAAAGTTCGTGGATAATATCAGGAATACACAAACACAGAAGCTGTAGCAATATCTGGGATTGAGTTAGCCAAAACAAAACCAGATATTTCTGTTTTCATCCAGTCATATCCGGACAAAGTGGTGTGCAATTCGTATGCAATGAAACAAAAAAATCACAGTTAAAAGGGGATTGGAGAAAAGCAAAGTCTTTTCATTAGGCAAGTGCATAAAATGCCATCTATACAAACAGAAATATAATGTTTGTTTGCCGCAGTTCCTCCAGCTATCTCCCTAGAAAATACGAATGTGCAGAGCTGGTGTCCCCATGATGAACCAATTAGTGTTTCAATGGTACAAAATTAAATGTTCCGTGAAAAAAAGAAACATTCAAAACACTAAGTCCATCAATAATATCCAGAAAACAGAAACACAGAGGCTGTAGCAATATCTGGGATTGAGTTGGCCAAAACACAACCGGATATTTCTGGTTTCATCCAGTCATATCCGGATAAAGTGGTGTGGAATTCGTATGCAATCTACCGAGAAAATCACAGTAGAAATGGTTTTGGAGAAAAGCAAAGTCTTTTCGTTAGGCAAGTGCATAAAATGTCATCTATACAAACAAAAATATCATGTTTGTTTGTCGCAGTTCCTCAAGCTTTCTCCCTAGAAAATACGAATGTGTAGAGCTGGTGTCTCCATGTGGAAACAATTGGTGTTTCCTGGCACAAAATTAAATGTTCCCTGAAAAAAACATTCAAAACAATAAAGTCCGTGGATAATATTAGGAATGCACAAACACAGTGGCTCTAGCTATATCCTCGAATGAGTTAGCCAAAAAAAAATTGGATATTTCCTGTTTCATCCAGTCATATCCTGACAAACTGGTGTGGAATTCGTATGCAATGGACCGAGAAAATCACAAAAAAATGGTTCTGGTGAAAAGCAAAGTCTTTTCGTTAGGCACGTGCATAAAATGTCATCGATACAAACAGAAATATCAAGTTTTTTTGCCGCAGTTCCTCTAGCTTTCTTCCTAGAAAATATGAATGTGTACAGCTAGTGTCTCCATGTGGAACCTATTATTCTTTCCAAGCACAAAATGATATGTTCCCTGAAAGAAACATTCAAAACAATAAGTCCGTCGATAATATCCAGAAAACACAAACACAGAGTCTTTCACAATATTTCGGATTGAGTTAGCCAAAAGACAACCAGATATTTCTGGTTTCATCCAGTTATATCCGGACAAACTGCTGTGGAATTTGTATGCAATGGACCGAGAAAATCAGAGTACAAATGTTTTGCAGATAAGTAAGTATTTTCGTTAGGCAAGTGCATAAAATGTCAGCTATAGAAACAGAAATATCATGTTTGTTTTCCGCAATTCCTATAGGTTTCTCCGTAGAAATTACGAATGTAATTACTGACGCCATGAACAAGAGTGTCAAATTGTTAAGTCAGCAACAGGAGTCACTGTGTACTTACATCCCATGTGGGATCTGTCCTTAATGTGTTGTCTAATGTGCAGTGATGCTATAATTAGTACTGAAACACTATTTTTACACTTTGTGTTTCTGGATCGGTACAAACTGATGAGATCTTTACTAATTATATACTGAATCGATCTTGTGTATATAAAGATAATTGGAAATGAAAAAAAAAACCTGGTATTAAATTGGAAATGGCATAGAAAATTAATTAATTTTTTAAAAAAATATTATGTAGGATCTCTGCCTTTAATGTGCTGTACACTCATATTTAATGCTATAACTAGTTCTCCAACAGTATTTTTTTTTCACTTTGTGTTGCTATATGGGGGCAAACTGTTGAAATCGTTACCTAACTTATACTAAACTGATCTTTTTTATATAAAGAGAATTGAAAATGAATCATGATGTGATTAGAGGGGAGAGGGAGCAGGAAAGGGGAGGGTTGTGGGTGGGAGGGAAGTTTTGGGAGAGGGAACCCATTGTAACCCATGAGCTGTACTTCGGAAATTTATATTCGTTAAATAAAATTTTAATAAAAAAAAAGAAATTACGAATGTGTAGAGCTGGTGTTCCCACATGGAAACAATTAGTGTTTCAAGGGTAGAAAATTAAATATTCCCTGAAAAAAAAATTCAAAACAATAAAGCCTGCGGATAATATCAGGAATACACAAACACAGAGGCTGTAGCAATATCTGGCATTGAGTTAGGCAAAACACAACCAGATATTTCCGGTTTCATGCAGTCATATCCGGACAAACTGGTGTGGAATTCGTATGCAATGGACCGAGAATATCACAGTAAAAAGGGTTTTGGAGAAAAGCAAAGTATTTTCGTTAGGCAAGTGCATAAAATGTCATCTATACAAACAGAAATATCATGTTTGTTTGCCACAGTTCCTCTATCATTCCCTAGAAAATACGAATATGTTCAGCTGGTGTCTCCATGTGGAACCAATTACTATATTCAAGCTCAAAATACAATGTTCCCCGATAAAAAACATTCAAAAAAATAAAGTCCGTTGATAATATCTGGAAAAATAGACACAGAGGCTTTCACAATATTTCGGATTGAGTTAGCCAAAACACAACCGGGTATTTCTGGTTTCATCCAGTCATGTCCGGACAAACTGTTGTGGAATTCGTATGCAATGGACCGAGAAAATCACAGTAAAAATGGTTTTGGAGAAAAGCAAAGTCTTTTCGTTAGGCAAGTGCATAAAATGTCATCGATGCAAACAGAAATATCATGTTTGTTTGCCGCAGTTCTTCTAGCTATCTCCCTAGAAAATACGAATGTGTAGAGCTGGTATCCCCATGATGAACCAATTAGTGTTTCTTCATCACAAAAGTAAATGTTCCCTGATAAAAATATTAAAAACAATAAAGTCCATTGATAATATCCAGAAAACACAAACACAGAGGCTTTCACAACATTTCGGATTGAGTTGGCCAAAACACAACCGGATATTTCCAGTTTCATGCAGACATATCCAGACAATCTGGTGTGCATTCGTATGCAATGGACCGAGAAAAATAGAGTAAAATGGTTTTGGGGAAAAGCAAAGTCTCTTCATTGGGCAAGAGAATAAAATGTCAATTATACAAACAGAAATATCATGTTTGCCGCAGTTTAATAGCTTTCTCCCTAGCAAATTTGAATGTGTAGCACTCGTTTTCTCATGATGAACCAATTAGTGTTTCTATGGTACAAAATTAAATGTTCCCTGATAAAAATATTCAAAACAATAAAGTCCATCGATAATATCCAGAAAACACAAAAAAAGATACTTTCACAATATTTCACATTGAGTTAGCCAGAACACAACCGGATATTTCTGGTTTCATCCAGTAATGTCCGGAAAAAGTCGTTTGGAATTCGGATGCAATGGACCGAGAAAATAACTGTAAAATTGGTTTTGGAGAAAAGCAAAGTCTTTTCGTTAGGCAAGTGCATAAAATGTCATCTATACAAACAGAAATGTCATGTTTGTTTCTCACAGTTCCTCTAGCTTTCTCCCTAGAAAATACGAATGTGTAGAGCTGGTGTCTCCATGTGGAACCAATTAGTGATTCCAAGCACAAAATTCAATGTTCTCAGATAAAAAACATTCAATTCAATAAAGTCCATGGATAATATAAGGAAAACACAAACACAGAGGCTGTAGCAATATCTGGGATTGATTAGCCAAAACAAAATCGGATATTTCTGTTTTCATTCAGTCATATCCGGACAAACTGGTGTGGAATTCCTATGCAACGGACCGAAAAAATCACAGAAAAATGGTTTCGGAGAAAAGCAAAATCTTTTTGATAGGCAAGTGCATAAATTGTCTTCTATACAAACAGAAATATCATGTTTGTGTGCCGCATTTCCTCTAGCTTTCTCCCTAGAAAATAGGAATGTGTAGAGCTGGTGTCTCCATGTGGAACCAATTACTGTATCCTAGCTCAAAATTAAAAGTTCCCTGATAAAAAACATTCAAAACAATAAAGTACGTGGATAATATCCAGAAAACACAAACACAGAGGCTGTAGCAATATCTGGGATTGAGTTAGACAAAAGAAAACCGGATATTTCTGGTTTCATCCAGTCATATCCAAAAAAACTCGTATGGAATTCGTATGCAATGGACCGAGAAAATCACCGTAAAAATGGTTTTGGAGGAAACAAAGTCTTTTCGTTAGGCAAGGGCATAAAATGTCATCGATACAAACAGAAATATCATGTTTGTTGGCCGAAGTTCCTCTAGCTTTCTCCTTAGAAAATATGAATACGTATAGCTGGTGTCTCCATGTGGAACGAATTAATGTATCAAAACTCAAAATAATATGTTCCCCTATAAAAAACATTCAAAAGAATAAAATCCGTAGATAATATCCAGAAAACACAATACAGAGGCTATAGAAATATCTGGGATTGTGTTAGTCAAATCAAAACCGGATATTTCTGTTTTCATCCAGTGATATCCGGACAAAGTGGTTTGGAATTCGTATGCAATGGACCGAGAAAATCACAGTGAAAATGGTTTTGGAGAAAAGCAAAGACTTTTCGTTAGGCAAGTGCATAAAATGTCATCTTTACAAACAGAAATATCAGGTTTGTTTGCCACAGTTCCTCTATCTTTCCCTAGAAAATACGAATATGTTCAGCTGGTGTCTCCATGTGGAACCAATTACTATATTCAAGCTCAAAATACAATGTTCCCCGATAAAAAACATTCAAAAAAATAAAGTCCTTTGATAATATCTGGAAACACAGACACAGAGGCTTTCACAATATTTCGGATTGAGTTAGCCAAAACACAACCGGGTATTTCTGGTTTCATCCAGTCATGTCCGGACAAACTGCTGTGGAATTCGTATGCAATGGACCGAGAAAATCACAGTAAAAATGGTTTTGGAGAAAAGCAAAGTCTTTTCGTTAGGCAAGTGCATAAAATGTCATCTATACAAACAGAAATATCATGTTTGATTGCCGCAGTTCCTCTAGCATTCTCCCTAGAAAATACGAATGTGTAGAGCTGGTGTCTCCATGTGGAACCAATTAGTGATTCCAAGCACAAAATTCAATGTTCTCAGATAAAAAACATTCAATTCAATAAAGTCCATGGATAATATAAGGAAAACACAAACACAGAGGCTGTAGCAATATGTGGGATTGAGTTAGCCAAAACAAAATCGGATATTTCTGTTTTCATTCAGTCATATCCGGACAAACTGGTGTGGAATTCCTATGCAATGGACCGAAAAAATCACAGAAAAATGGTTTCGGAGAAAAACAAAATCTTTTTGATAGGCAAGTGCATAAATTGTCTTCTATACAAACAGAAATATCATGTTTGTGTGCCGCATTTCCTCTAGGTTTATCCCTAGAAAATAGGAATGAGTAGAGCTGGTGTCTCCATGTGGAACCAATTACTGTATCCTAGCTCAAAATTAAAAGTTCCCTGATAAAAAACATTCAAAACAATAAAGTCCGTAGATAATATCCAGAAAACACAAACACAGAGGCTGTAGCAATATTCCGGATTGAGTTAGCCAAAACACAACCGGATATTTCCGGTTTCATCCAGTCATATCCGGACAAACTGGTGTGGAATTCATAAGCAATGGTCCGAGAAAATCACAGTAAAATTGGTTTTGGAGAAAAGCAAAGTCTTTTGTTAGGCAATGCATAAAATGTCATCTATAGAAACAGAAATATCATGTTTGTTTGCCGTAGTTCCTCTAGCTTTCTCCCTAGAAAATACGAATGTGTAGAGCTAGTTTTTCCATGTGGAAACAATTAGTGCTTCCAAGCAGAAAATTAAATATTCCCCGATAAAAAACATACAAAAGAATAAAATCCATGGATAATTTCAAGAATACACAAACACAGAAGCTGTAGAAATATCTGGGATGGAGTTAGCCAAAACAAAACTGGATATTTCTGGCTTCATCCAGTCATATCCGGACAAACTGGTATGGAATTCGTAAGCAAATAACCGAGAAAATCACAGTAAAAATGGTTTGGAGAAAAGCAAAGTCTTTTTGTTAGGCAAGTGCATAAAATGTCATCGATACAAACAGAAATATCATGTTTGTTTGCCGCAGTTCCTCCACCTTTCTCCCTAGAATACGAATGTGTAAAGCTGGTGTTCCCCATGATGAACCAATTAGTGTTTCAATGGTACAAAATTAAATGTTCCCTGATAAAAACATTCAAAACCATAAAATCCATCGATAATATCCAGAAAACAGAAACACGGAGGCTTTCACAATATGTCGCATTGAGTTAGCCAAAACAGAAGCGGTATTTCCGGTTTCATCCAGTCATATCGGGACAACGTGGTGTGGAATTCGTATGCAATGGGCTGAGAAAATCAGAGTAAAAATAGTTTTGGAGAAAAGCAGTCTTTTCGTTAGGCAAGTGCATAAAATGTCATCTATACAAACAGAAATATCATGTTTGTTGGCCGCAGTTCCTCCACCTTTCTCCCTAGAATACGAATGTGTAAAGCTGTTGTTCCCCATGATGAACCAATTAGTGTTTCAATGGTACAAAATTAAATGTTCCCTGATAAAAACATTCAAAACCATAAAATCCATCGATAATATCCAGAAAACAGAAACACGGAGGCTTTCACAATATGTCGCATTGAGTTAGCCAAAACAGAAGCGGTATTTCCGGTTTCATCCAGTCATATCGGGACAATGTGGTGTGGAATTCGTATGCAATGGGCTGAGAAAATCAGAGTAAAAATAGTTTTGGAGAAAAGCAGTCTTTTCGTTAGGCAAGTGCATAAAATGTCATCTATACAAACAGAAATATCATGTTTGTTGGCCGCAGATCCTCTAACATTCTCCCTAGAAAATACGAATGTGTAGAGCTGATGTCTCCATGTGGAACCAATCAGTGTTTCCAAGCTCAAAATAAAATGTTCCCCGATAAAAAACATTCAAAACAACAAAGTCCGGAGATAATATCAGAAATACACAAACACAGAGGCGGTAACAATATCTGGGATTGAGTTAGCCAAAACAAAACCGGCTATTTTCAGTTACATGCAGTCATATCCGGACAAAGTGGTGTATAATTCGTATGCAATGGACGAAGAAAAGCACAGTAAAAATGGTTTTGGAGAAAAGCAAAGTATTTCATTAGGCAAGTGCATAAAATGTCATCTGTACAAACAGAAATATCATGTTTGATGCCGCAGTTCCTCTAGCTTTCTCCCTAGAAAATATGAATGTGTAGAGCTGGTGTCTCCATGTGGAACAAATTAGTGTTTCTACGGTACAAAATTAAATGTTCCATGATAAAAATATTCAAAACAATAAAGTACGTGGATAATATCCAGAAAAAACAAACAAAGAGGCTGTAGCAATATTTTGGATTGAGTTAGCCAAAACAACAGTATATTTCTGGTTTCTTCCAGTCATATCCGGACAAACTGGTGTGGAATTCCTATGCAATGGACTGAGAAAATCACAGTAAAAATGGTTTTGAGAAAAGCAAAGTCTTTTCGTTAGGCAAGTGCATAAAATGTCATCTATACAAACAGAAATATCATGTTTGTTTGCCGCAGTTTCTCTAGATGTCATCTATACAAACAGAAATATCATGTTTGTTTGCCGCAATACCTCTAGGTTTCTCCCTTGAAAATACGAATGTGTAGACCTGGTGTGTGCATGATGAACCAATTAGTGTTTCAAAGGTACAAAATTAAATGTTCCCTGATAAAAATATTCCAAACAAATATCCGTGGATAATATCAGGAATGCACAAACACAGAGGATTTTATAATATTTTGGATTGAGTTAGCCAAACACAACCGTATATTTCTGGTTTCATCCAGTCATATCTGAACAAAGTGGTGTGGCATTCGTATGCAATGGACCGAGAAAAAACACAGTACAAATGGTTTTGGAGAAAAGCAAAGTGTATTCGTTAGGCAAGAGAATAAAATACAATCTATGCAAACAGAAATATCATTTTTGTTTGCCGCAGTTCCTCTAGATTTCTCCCTAGAAAATACGAATGTTTAGAGTTGGTGTCTCCATGTGGAACCAATTATTGTTTCCAAGCACAAAACTAAATGTTCCCTGAAAAAAAAAACATTCTAAAAAATAAAGTCCGTGGATAATATCAGGAATACACAAACACAGTGGCTGTAGCAATATTTCGGATTGAGTTAGCCAAAACACAACCAGACATTTCTGGTTTCATCCAGTCATATCCGGACAACGTGCTGTGGAATTTGTATGCAATGTACCTAGAAAATCACAGTACAAATGGTTTTGGAGAAAAGCAAGTATTTTCGTTAGGCAAGTGCATAAAATGTCATCTATACAAACAGAAATATCATGTTTGTTTGCCACATTTCCTCTAGCTTTCTCCCTAGAAAATAGGAATATGTAGAGCTGGTGTCTCCATGTGGAACCAATTACTGTTTCAAAGCACAAAATTAAATGTTCCATGAAAAAAACATTCAAAAAAATAAAGTCCGTTGATAATATCAGGAATACACAAACACAGTGGCTGTAGCAATATTTCGTATTGAGTTAGCCAAAACACAACCAGATATTTCTGGTTTCATCCAGTCATATCTGGACAACGTCGTGTGGAATTTGTATGCAATGTACCTAGAAAATCACAGTACAAATGGTTTTGGAGAAAAGCAAGTATTTTCATTAGGCAAGTGCATAAAATGTCATCTATACAAACAGAAATATCATCTTTGTTTGCCACGATTCCAATAGGTTTCTCTGTAGAAATTATGAATGTAATTACTGATGCCATTAACAAGAGTGTCAAATTGTTAAGTCAGCAACAGGAGTCAGTGTGTACTTACATCCCATGTGGGATCTGTCCCTAATGTGTTGTGTAATGTGCAGTGATGCTATAACTAGTACTGAAACAGTATTTTTACACTTTGTGTTTCTGGATCGGTACAAACTGATGAGATCTTTACTAATTATATACTGAATCGATCTTGTGTATATAAAGATAATTGGAAATGAAAAGAAAAACCTGGTGTTAAATTGGAAATGGCATAGAAAATTAATTAATTTTAAAAAAAATATTATGTAGGATCTCTGCCTTTAATGTGCTGTACACTCTTATTTAATGCTATAACTAGTACTCCAACAGTATTTTTTTTTTCACTTTGTGTTGCTATATGGGGGCAAACTGTTGAAATCGTTACCTAATTAATACTAAACTGATCTTTTGTATATAAAGGGAATTGAAAATGAATCATGATGTGATTGGAAGGAGAGAGGGAGCGGGAAAGGGGAGGGTTGTGGGTGGGAGGGAAGTTTTGGGAGAGGGAACCCATTGTAACCCATGAGCTGTACTTTGGAAATTTATATTCATTAAATAAAAATTTAATAAAAAAAAAGAAATTACGAATGTGTAGAGCTGGTGTTCCCACATGGAAACAATTAGTGATTCAAGGGTACAAAATTAAATGTTCCCTGAAAAAAAAATTCAAAACAGTAAAGTCTGTGGACAATATCAGGAATACACAAACACAGAGGCTGTAGCAATATCTGGCATTGAGTTAGGCAAAACACAACCAGATATTTCCATTTTCATGCAGTCATATCCGACAAACTGGTGTGGAATTTGTATGCAATGGACTGAGAATATCAGAGTAAAAATGGTTTTGGAGAAAAGCAAAGTCTTTTCATTAGGCAAGTAGATAAAATATCATCGATACAAACATAAATATCATGTTTCTTTGCCGCAGTTCCTCTAGATTTCTCTCTAGAAAATACGAATTTGTAGAGCTGGTGTCTCCATGTGGACCAATTATTGTTTCCAAGCACAAAATTAAATGTTCCCATAAAAAAACATTCAAAACAATAAAGTTCGTGGATAATATCAGGAATACACAAACACAGAAGCTGTAGCAATATCTGGGATTGAGTTAGCCAAAACAAAACCAGATATTTCTGTTTTCATCCAGTCATATCCGGACAAAGTGGTGTGCAATTCGTATGCAATGAAACAAAAAAATCACAGTTAAAAGGGGATTGGAGAAAAGCAAAGTCTTTTCATTAGGCAAGTGCATAAAATGCCATCTATACAAACAGAAATATAATGTTTGTTTGCCGCAGTTCCTCCAGCTATCTCCCTAGAAAATACGAATGTGCAGAGCTGGTGTCCCCATGATGAACCAATTAGTGTTTCAATGGTACAAAATTAAATGTTCCGTGAAAAAAAGAAACATTCAAAACACTAAGTCCATCAATAATATCCAGAAAACACAAACACAGAGGCTGTAGCAATATCTGGGATTGAGTTGGCCAAAACACAACCGGATATTTCTGGTTTCATCCAGTCATATCCGGATAAAGTGGTGTGGAATTCGTATGCAATCTACCGAGAAAATCACAGTAGAAATGGTTTTGGAGAAAAGCAAAGTCTTTTCGTTAGGCAAGTGCATAAATGTCATCTATACAAACAAAAATATCATGTTTGTTTGTCGCAGTTCCTCAAGCTTTCTCCCTAGAAAATACGAATGTGTAGAGCTGGTGTCTCCATGTGGAAACAATTGGTGTTTCCTGGCACAAAATTAAATGTTCCCTGAAAAAAACATTCAAAACAATAAAGTCCGTGGATAATATTAGGAATGCACAAACACAGTGGCTCTAGCTATATCCTCGAATGAGTTAGCCAAAAAAAAATTGGATATTTCCTGTTTCATCCAGTCATATCCTGACAAACTGGTGTGGAATTCGTATGCAATGGACCGAGAAAATCACAAAAAAATGGTTCTGGTGAAAAGCAAAGTCTTTTCGTTAGGCACGTGCATAAAATGTCATCGATACAAACAGAAATATCAAGTTTTTTTGCCGCAGTTCCTCTAGCTTTCTTCCTAGAAAATATGAATGTGTACAGCTAGTGTCTCCATGTGGAACCTATTATTCTTTCCAAGCACAAAATGATATGTTCCCTGAAAGAAACATTCAAAACAATAAGTCCGTCGATAATATCCAGAAAACACAAACACAGAGTCTTTCACAATATTTCGGATTGAGTTAGCCAAAAGACAACCAGATATTTCTGGTTTCATCCAGTTATATCCGGACAAACTGCTGTGGAATTTGTATGCAATGGACCGAGAAAATCAGAGTACAAATGTTTTGCAGATAAGTAAGTATTTTCGTTAGGCAAGTGCATAAAATGTCAGCTATAGAAACAGAAATATCATGTTTGTTTTCCGCAATTCCTATAGGTTTCTCCGTAGAAATTACGAATGTAATTACTGACGCCATGAACAAGAGTGTCAAATTGTTAAGTCAGCAACAGGAGTCACTGTGTACTTACATCCCATGTGGGATCTGTCCTTAATGTGTTGTCTAATGTGCAGTGATGCTATAATTAGTACTGAAACACTATTTTTACACTTTGTGTTTCTGGATCGGTACAAACTGATGAGATCTTTACTAATTATATACTGAATCGATCTTGTGTATATAAAGATAATTGGAAATGAAAAAAAAAACCTGGTATTAAATTGGAAATGGCATAGAAAATTAATTAATTTTTTAAAAAAATATTATGTAGGATCTCTGCCTTTAATGTGCTGTACACTCATATTTAATGCTATAACTAGTTCTCCAACAGTATTTTTTTTTTCACTTTGTGTTGCTATATGGGGGCAAACTGTTGAAATCGTTACCTAACTTATACTAAACTGATCTTTTTTATATAAAGAGAATTGAAAATGAATCATGATGTGATTAGAGGGGAGAGGGAGCAGGAAAGGGGAGGGTTGTGGGTGGGAGGGAAGTTTTGGGAGAGGGAACCCATTGTAACCCATGAGCTGTACTTCGGAAATTTATATTCGTTAAATAAAATTTTAATAAAAAAAAAGAAATTACGAATGTGTAGAGCTGGTGTTCCCACATGGAAACAATTAGTGTTTCAAGGGTAGAAAATTAAATATTCCCTGAAAAAAAAATTCAAAACAATAAAGCCTGCGGATAATATCAGGAATACACAAACACAGAGGCTGTAGCAATATCTGGCATTGAGTTAGGCAAAACACAACCAGATATTTCCGGTTTCATGCAGTCATATCCGGACAAACTGGTGTGGAATTCGTATGCAATGGACCGAGAATATCACAGTAAAAAGGGTTTTGGAGAAAAGCAAAGTATTTTCGTTAGGCAAGTGCATAAAATGTCATCTATACAAACAGAAATATCATGTTTGTTTGCCACAGTTCCTCTATCATTCCCTAGAAAATACGAATATGTTCAGCTGGTGTCTCCATGTGGAACCAATTACTATATTCAAGCTCAAAATACAATGTTCCCCGATAAAAAACATTCAAAAAAATAAAGTCCGTTGATAATATCTGGAAAAATAGACACAGAGGCTTTCACAATATTTCGGATTGAGTTAGCCAAAACACAACCGGGTATTTCTGGTTTCATCCAGTCATGTCCGGACAAACTGTTGTGGAATTCGTATGCAATGGACCGAGAAAATCACAGTAAAAATGGTTTTGGAGAAAAGCAAAGTCTTTTCGTTAGGCAAGTGCATAAAATGTCATCGATGCAAACAGAAATATCATGTTTGTTTGCCGCAGTTCCTCTAGCTTTCTCCCTAGAAAATACGAATGTGTAGAGCTGGTATCCCCATGATGAACCAATTAGTGTTTCTTCATCACAAAAGTAAATGTTCCCTGATAAAAATATTAAAAACAATAAAGTCCATTGATAATATCCAGAAAACACAAACACAGAGGCTTTCACAACATTTCGGATTGAGTTGGCCAAAACACAACCGGATATTTCCAGTTTCATGCAGACATATCCAGACAATCTGGTGTGCATTCGTATGCAATGGACCGAGAAAAATAGAGTAAAATGGTTTTGGGGAAAAGCAAAGTCTCTTCATTGGGCAAGAGAATAAAATGTCAATTATACAAACAGAAATATCATGTTTGCCGCAGTTTAATAGCTTTCTCCCTAGCAAATTTGAATGTGTAGCACTCGTTTTCCCATGATGAACCAATTAGTGTTTCTATGGTACAAAATTAAATGTTCCCTGATAAAAATATTCAAAACAATAAAGTCCATCGATAATATCCAGAAAACACAAAAAAAGATACTTTCACAATATTTCACATTGAGTTAGCCAGAACACAACCGGATATTTCTGGTTTCATCCAGTAATGTCCGGAAAAAGTCGTTTGGAATTCGGATGCAATGGACCGAGAAAATAACTGTAAAATTGGTTTTGGAGAAAAGCAAAGTCTTTTCGTTAGGCAAGTGCATAAAATGTCATCTATACAAACAGAAATGTCATGTTTGTTTCTCACAGTTCCTCTAGCTTTCTCCCTAGAAAATACGAATGTGTAGAGCTGGTGTCTCCATGTGGAACCAATTAGTGATTCCAAGCACAAAATTCAATGTTCTCAGATAAAAAACATTCAATTCAATAAAGTCCATGGATAATATAAGGAAAACACAAACACAGAGGTTGTAGCAATATCTGGGATTGATTAGCCAAAACAAAATCGGATATTTCTGTTTTCATTCAGTCATATCCGGACAAACTGGTGTGGAATTCCTATGCAACGGACCGAAAAAATCACAGAAAAATGGTTTCGGAGAAAAGCAAAATCTTTTTGATAGGCAAGTGCATAAATTGTCTTCTATACAAACAGAAATATCATGTTTGTGTGCCGCATTTCCTCTAGCTTTCTCCCTAGAAAATAGGAATGTGTAGAGCTGGTGTCTCCATGTGGAACCAATTACTGTATCCTAGCTCAAAATTAAAAGTTCCCTGATAAAAAACATTCAAAACAATAAAGTACGTGGATAATATCCAGAAAACACAAACACAGAGGCTGTAGCAATATCTGGGATTGAGTTAGACAAAAGAAAACCGGATATTTCTGGTTTCATCCAGTCATATCCAAAAAAACTCGTATGGAATTCGTATGCAATGGACCGAGAAAATCACCGTAAAAATGGTTTTGGAGGAAACAAAGTCTTTTCGTTAGGCAAGGGCATAAAATGTCATCGATACAAACAGAAATATCATGTTTGTTGGCCGAAGTTCCTCTAGCTTTCTCCTTAGAAAATATGAATACGTATAGCTGGTGTCTCCATGTGGAACGAATTAATGTATCAAAACTCAAAATAATATGTTCCCCTATAAAAAACATTCAAAAGAATAAAATCCGTAGATAATATCCAGAAAACACAATACAGAGGCTATAGAAATATCTGGGATTGTGTTAGTCAAATCAAAACCGGATATTTCTGTTTTCATCCAGTGATATCCGGACAAAGTGGTTTGGAATTCGTATGCAATGGACCGAGAAAATCACAGTGAAAATGGTTTTGGAGAAAAGCAAAGACTTTTCGTTAGGCAAGTGCATAAAATGTCATCTTTACAAACAGAAATATCAGGTTTGTTTGCCACAGTTCCTCTATCTTTCCCTAGAAAATACGAATATGTTCAGCTGGTGTCTCCATGTGGAACCCATTACTATATTCAAGCTCAAAATACAATGTTCCCCGATAAAAAACATTCAAAAAAATAAAGTCCTTTGATAATATCTGGAAACACAGACACAGAGGCTTTCACAATATTTCGGATTGAGTTAGCCAAAACACAACCGGGTATTTCTGGTTTCATCCAGTCATGTCCGGACAAACTGCTGTGGAATTCGTATGCAATGGACCGAGAAAATCACAGTAAAAATGGTTTTGGAGAAAAGCAAAGTCTTTTCGTTAGGCAAGTGCATAAAAAGTCATCTATACAAACAGAAATATCATGTTTGATTGCCGCAGTTCCTCTAGCATTCTCCCTAGAAAATACGAATGTGTAGAGCTGGTGTCTCCATGTGGAACCAATTAGTGATTCCAAGCACAAAATTCAATGTTCTCAGATAAAAAACATTCAATTCAATAAAGTCCATGGATAATATAAGGAAAACACAAACACAGAGGCTGTAGCAATATGTGGGATTGAGTTAGCCAAAACAAAATCGGATATTTCTGTTTTCATTCAGTCATATCCGGACAAACTGGTGTGGAATTCCTATGCAATGGACCGAAAAAATCACAGAAAAATGGTTTCGGAGAAAAACAAAATCTTTTTGATAGGCAAGTGCATAAATTGTCTTCTATACAAACAGAAATATCATGTTTGTGTGCCGCATTTCCTCTAGGTTTATCCCTAGAAAATAGGAATGAGTAGAGCTGGTGTCTCCATGTGGAACCAATTACTGTATCCTAGCTCAAAATTAAAAGTTCCCTGATAAAAAACATTCAAAACAATAAAGTCCGTAGATAATATCCAGAAAACACAAACACAGAGGCTGTAGCAATATTCCGGATTGAGTTAGCCAAAACACAACCGGATATTTCCGGTTTCATCCAGTCATATCCGGACAAACTGGTGTGGAATTCATAAGCAATGGTCCGAGAAAATCACAGTAAAATTGGTTTTGGAGAAAAGCAAAGTCTTTTGTTAGGCAATGCATAAAATGTCATCTATAGAAACAGAAATATCATGTTTGTTTGCCGTAGTTCCTCTAGCTTTCTCCCTAGAAAATACGAATGTGTAGAGCTAGTTTTTCCATGTGGAAACAATTAGTGCTTCCAAGCAGAAAATTAAATATTCCCCGATAAAAAACATACAAAAGAATAAAATCCATGGATAATTTCAAGAATACACAAACACAGAAGCTGTAGAAATATCTGGGATGGAGTTAGCCAAAACAAAACTGGATATTTCTGGCTTCATCCAGTCATATCCGGACAAACTGGTATGGAATTCGTAAGCAAATAACCGAGAAAATCACAGTAAAAATGGTTTGGAGAAAAGCAAAGTCTTTTTGTTAGGCAAGTGCATAAAATGTCATCGATACAAACAGAAATATCATGTTTGTTTGCCGCAGTTCCTCCACCTTTCTCCCTAGAATACGAATGTGTAAAGCTGGTGTTCCCCATGATGAACCAATTAGTGTTTCAATGGTACAAAATTAAATGTTCCCTGATAAAAACATTCAAAACCATAAAATCCATCGATAATATCCAGAAAACAGAAACACGGAGGCTTTCACAATATGTCGCATTGAGTTAGCCAAAACAGAAGCGGTATTTCCGGTTTCATCCAGTCATATCGGGACAACGTGGTGTGGAATTCGTATGCAATGGGCTGAGAAAATCAGAGTAAAAATAGTTTTGGAGAAAAGCAGTCTTTTCGTTAGGCAAGTGCATAAAATGTCATCTATACAAACAGAAATATCATGTTTGTTGGCCGCAGTTCCTCCACCTTTCTCCCTAGAATACGAATGTGTAAAGCTGTTGTTCCCCATGATGAACCAATTAGTGTTTCAATGGTACAAAATTAAATGTTCCCTGATAAAAACGTTCAAAACCATAAAATCCATCGATAATATCCAGAAAACAGAAACACGGAGGCTTTCACAATATGTCGCATTGAGTTAGCCAAAACAGAAGCAGTATTTCCGGTTTCATCCAGTCATATCGGGACAACGTGGTGTGGAATTCGTATGCAATGGGCTGAGAAAATCAGAGTAAAAATAGTTTTGGAGAAAAGCAGTCTTTTCGTTAGGCAAGTGCATAAAATGTCATCTATACAAACAGAAATATCATGTTTGTTGGCCGCAGTTCCTCCACCTTTCTCCCTAGAATACGAATGTGTAAAGCTGGTGTTCCCCATGATGAACCAATTAGTGTTTCAATGGTACAAAATTAAATGTTCCCTGATAAAAACATTCAAAACCATAAAATCCATCGATAATATCCAGAAAACAGAAACACGGAGGCTTTCACAATATGTCGCATTGAGTTAGCCAAAACAGAAGCGGTATTTCCGGTTTCATCCAGTCATATCGGGACAATGTGGTGTGGAATTCGTATGCAATGGGCTGAGAAAATCAGAGTAAAAATAGTTTTGGAGAAAAGCAGTCTTTTCGTTAGGCAAGTGCATAAAATGTCATCTATACAAACAGAAATATCATGTTTGTTGGCCGCAGATCCTCTAACATTCTCCCTAGAAAATACGAATGTGTAGAGCTGATGTCTCCATGTGGAACCAATCAGTGTTTCCAAGCTCAAAATAAAATGTTCCCCGATAAAAAACATTCAAAACAACAAAGTCCGGAGATAATATCAGAAATACACAAACACAGAGGCGGTAACAATATCTGGGATTGAGTTAGCCAAAACAAAACCGGCTATTTTCAGTTACATGCAGTCATATCCGGACAAAGTGGTGTATAATTCGTATGCAATGGACGAAGAAAAGCACAGTAAAAATGGTTTTGGAGAAAAGCAAAGTATTTCATTAGGCAAGTGCATAAAATGTCATCTGTACAAACAGAAATATCATGTTTGATGCCGCAGTTCCTCTAGCTTTCTCCCTAGAAAATATGAATGTGTAGAGCTGGTGTCTCCATGTGGAACAAATTAGTGTTTCTACGGTACAAAATTAAATGTTCCATGATAAAAATATTCAAAACAATAAAGTACGTGGATAATATCCAGAAAAAACAAACAAAGAGGCTGTAGCAATATTTTGGATTGAGTTAGCCAAAACAACAGTATATTTCTGGTTTCTTCCAGTCATATCCGGACAAACTGGTGTGGAATTCCTATGCAATGGACTGAGAAAATCACAGTAAAAATGGTTTTGAGAAAAGCAACGTCTTTTCGTTAGGCAAGTGCATAAAATGTCATCTATACAAACAGAAATATCATGTTTGTTTGCCGCAGTTTCTCTAGATGTCATCTATACAAACAGAAATATCATGTTTGTTTGCCGCAATACCTCTAGGTTTCTCCCTTGAAAATACGAATGTGTAGACCTGGTGTGTGCATGATGAACCAATTAGTGTTTCAAAGGTACAAAATTAAATGTTCCCTGATAAAAATATTCCAAACAAATATCCGTGGATAATATCAGGAATGCACAAACACAGAGGATTTTATAATATTTTGGATTGAGTTAGCCAAACACAACCGTATATTTCTGGTTTCATCCAGTCATATCTGAACAAAGTGGTGTGGCATTCGTATGCAATGGACCAAGAAAAAACACAGTACAAATGGTTTTGGAGAAAAGCAAAGTGTATTCGTTAGGCAAGAGAATAAAATACAATCTATGCAAACAGAAATATCATTTTTGTTTGCCGCAGTTCCTCTAGATTTCTCCCTAGAAAATACGAATGTTTAGAGTTGGTGTCTCCATGTGGAACCAATTATTGTTTCCAAGCACAAAACTAAATGTTCCCTGAAAAAAAAAACATTCTAAAAAATAAAGTCCGTGGATAATATCAGGAATACACAAACACAGTGGCTGTAGCAATATTTCGGATTGAGTTAGCCAAAACACAACCAGACATTTCTGGTTTCATCCAGTCATATCCGGACAACGTGCTGTGGAATTTGTATGCAATGTACCTAGAAAATCACAGTACAAATGGTTTTGGAGAAAAGCAAGTATTTTCGTTAGGCAAGTGCATAAAATGTCATCTATACAAACAGAAATATCATGTTTGTTTGCCACATTTCCTCTAGCTTTCTCCCTAGAAAATAGGAATATGTAGAGCTGGTGTCTCCATGTGGAACCAATTACTGTTTCAAAGCACAAAATTAAATGTTCCATGAAAAAAACATTCAAAAAAATAAAGTCCGTTGATAATATCAGGAATACACAAACACAGTGGCTGTAGCAATATTTCGTATTGAGTTAGCCAAAACACAACCAGATATTTCTGGTTTCATCCAGTCATATCTGGACAACGTCGTGTGGAATTTGTATGCAATGTACCTAGAAAATCACAGTACAAATGGTTTTGGAGAAAAGCAAGTATTTTCATTAGGCAAGTGCATAAAATGTCATCTATACAAACAGAAATATCATCTTTGTTTGCCACGATTCCAATAGGTTTCTCTGTAGAAATTATGAATGTAATTACTGATGCCATTAACAAGAGTGTCAAATTGTTAAGTCAGCAACAGGAGTCAGTGTGTACTTACATCCCATGTGGGATCTGTCCCTAATGTGTTGTGTAATGTGCAGTGATGCTATAACTAGTACTGAAACAGTATTTTTACACTTTGTGTTTCTGCATGGGTACAAACTGATGAGATCTTTACTAATTATATACTGAATCGATCTTCTGTATATAAAGATAATTGGAAATGAAAAGAAAAACCTGGTGTTAAATTGGAAATGGCATAGAAAATTAATTAATTTTAAAAAAAATATTATGTAGGATCTCTGCCTTTAATGTGCTGTACACTCTTATTTAATGCTATAACTAGTACTCCAACAGTATTTTTTTTTCACTTTGTGTTGCTATATGGGGGCAAACTGTTGAAATCGTTACCTAATTAATACTAAACTGATCTTTTGTATATAAAGGGAATTGAAAATGAATCATGATGTGATTGGAAGGAGAGAGGGAGCGGGAAAGGGGAGGGTTGTGGGTGGGAGGGAAGTTTTGGGAGAGGGAACCCATTGTAACCCATGAGCTGTACTTTGGAAATTTATATTCATTAAATAAAAATTTAATAAAAAAAAAGAAATTACGAATGTGTAGAGCTGGTGTTCCCACATGGAAACAATTAGTGATTCAAGGGTACAAAATTAAATGTTCCCTGAAAAAAAAATTCAAAACAGTAAAGTCTGTGGACAATATCAGGAATACACAAACACAGAGGCTGTAGCAATATCTGGCATTGAGTTAGGCAAAACACAACCAGATATTTCCATTTTCATGCAGTCATATCCGACAAACTGGTGTGGAATTTGTATGCAATGGACTGAGAATATCAGAGTAAAAATGGTTTTGGAGAAAAGCAAAGTCTTTTCATTAGGCAAGTAGATAAAATATCATCGATACAAACATAAATATCATGTTTCTTTGCCGCAGTTCCTCTAGATTTCTCTCTAGAAAATACGAATTTGTAGAGCTGGTGTCTCCATGTGGACCAATTATTGTTTCCAAGCACAAAATTAAATGTTCCCATAAAAAAACATTCAAAATAATAAAGTTCGTGGATAATATCAGGAATACACAAACACAGAAGCTGTAGCAATATCTGGGATTGAGTTAGCCAAAACAAAACCAGATATTTCTGTTTTCATCCAGTCATATCCGGACAAAGTGGTGTGCAATTCGTATGCAATGAAACAAAAAAATCACAGTTAAAAGGGGATTGGAGAAAAGCAAAGTCTTTTCATTAGGCAAGTGCATAAAATGCCATCTATACAAACAGAAATATAATGTTTGTTTGCCGCAGTTCCTCCAGCTATCTCCCTAGAAAATACGAATGTGCAGAGCTGGTGTCCCCATGATGAACCAATTAGTGTTTCAATGGTACAAAATTAAATGTTCCGTGAAAAAAAGAAACATTCAAAACACTAAGTCCATCAATAATATCCAGAAAACACAAACACAGAGGCTGTAGCAATATCTGGGATTGAGTTGGCCAAAACACAACCGGATATTTCTGGTTTCATCCAGTCATATCCGGATAAAGTGGTGTGGAATTCGTATGCAATCTACCGAGAAAATCACAGTAGAAATGGTTTTGGAGAAAAGCAAAGTCTTTTCGTTAGGCAAGTGCATAAAATGTCATCTATACAAACAAAAATATCATGTTTGTTTGTCGCAGTTCCTCAAGCTTTCTCCCTAGAAAATACGAATGTGTAGAGCTGGTGTCTCCATGTGGAAACAATTGGTGTTTCCTGGCACAAAATTAAATGTTCCCTGAAAAAAACATTCAAAACAATAAAGTCCGTGGATAATATTAGGAATGCACAAACACAGTGGCTCTAGCTATATCCTCGAATGAGTTAGCCAAAAAAAAATTGGATATTTCCTGTTTCATCCAGTCATATCCTGACAAACTGGTGTGGAATTCGTATGCAATGGACCGAGAAAATCACAAAAAAATGGTTCTGGTGAAAAGCAAAGTCTTTTCGTTAGGCACGTGCATAAAATGTCATCGATACAAACAGAAATATCAAGTTTTTTTGCCGCAGTTCCTCTAGCTTTCTTCCTAGAAAATATGAATGTGTACAGCTAGTGTCTCCATGTGGAACCTATTATTCTTTCCAAGCACAAAATGATATGTTCCCTGAAAGAAACATTCAAAACAATAAGTCCGTCGATAATATCCAGAAAACACAAACACAGAGTCTTTCACAATATTTCGGATTGAGTTAGCCAAAAGACAACCAGATATTTCTGGTTTCATCCAGTTATATCCGGACAAACTGCTGTGGAATTTGTATGCAATGGACCGAGAAAATCAGAGTACAAATGTTTTGCAGATAAGTAAGTATTTTCGTTAGGCAAGTGCATAAAATGTCAGCTATAGAAACAGAAATATCATGTTTGTTTTCCGCAATTCCTATAGGTTTCTCCGTAGAAATTACGAATGTAATTACTGACGCCATGAACAAGAGTGTCAAATTGTTAAGTCAGCAACAGGAGTCACTGTGTACTTACATCCCATGTGGGATCTGTCCTTAATGTGTTGTCTAATGTGCAGTGATGCTATAATTAGTACTGAAACACTATTTTTACACTTTGTGTTTCTGGATCGGTACAAACTGATGAGATCTTTACTAATTATATACTGAATCGATCTTGTGTATATAAAGATAATTGGAAATGAAAAAAAAAACCTGGTATTAAATTGGAAATGGCATAGAAAATTAATTAATTTTTTAAAAAAATATTATGTAGGATCTCTGCCTTTAATGTGCTGTACACTCATATTTAATGCTATAACTAGTTCTCCAACAGTATTTTTTTTTCACTTTGTGTTGCTATATGGGGGCAAACTGTTGAAATCGTTACCTAACTTATACTAAACTGATCTTTTTTATATAAAGAGAATTGAAAATGAATCATGATGTGATTAGAGGGGAGAGGGAGCAGGAAAGGGGAGGGTTGTGGGTGGGAGGGAAGTTTTGGGAGAGGGAACCCATTGTAACCCATGAGCTGTACTTCGGAAATTTATATTCGTTAAATAAAATTTTAATAAAAAAAAAGAAATTACGAATGTGTAGAGCTGGTGTTCCCACATGGAAACAATTAGTGTTTCAAGGGTAGAAAATTAAATATTCCCTGAAAAAAAAATTCAAAACAATAAAGCCTGCGGATAATATCAGGAATACACAAACACAGAGGCTGTAGCAATATCTGGCATTGAGTTAGGCAAAACACAACCAGATATTTCCGGTTTCATGCAGTCATATCCGGACAAACTGGTGTGGAATAAGTATGCAATGGACCGAGAATATCACAGTAAAAAGGGTTTTGGAGAAAAGCAAAGTATTTTCGTTAGGCAAGTGCAAAAAATGTCATCTATACAAACAGAAATATCATGTTTGTTTGCCGCAGTTCCTCTAGCTTTCTCTCTAGAAAATACGAATTTGTAGAGCTGGTGTCTCCATGTGGAACCAATTAGTGATTCCAAGCACAAAATTAAATGTTCCCTGATAAAAAACATTTAAAACAATGAAGTCCGTGGATAATATCCGGAAAACAGAAACATAGAGGATGTAGCAATATCTTGGATTGAGTTAGCAAAAACACAACCAGATATTTCTGGTTTCATCCACTCATATCCTTACGACCTGGTGTGGAATTCGTATGCAATGGACCGAGAAAATCACATTAAAAATGGTTTTGGAAAAAAGCAAAGTTTTTTCGTTAGGCAAGTGCATAAAATGTTATCTATACAAACAGAAATATCATGTTTGTTTGCCACAGTTCCTCTACCTTCCTCCCTAGAAAATATGATTGTGTAGAGCTGGTGTCTCCATGATGAACCAATTAGTGTTTCAATGGTACGAAATGAAATTTTCCCTGATAAAAATATTCAAAACCATAAAGTACATTGATTATATCCAGAAAACACAAACACAGAGGCTGTAGCAATATCTGGGATTGAGTTAGACAAAAGAAAACCGGATATTTCCGGTTTCATCCAGTCATATCCGGAAAAACTGGAGTGGAATTCGTATGCAATGGACCGAGAAAATCACAGTAAAAATGGTTTGGAGAAAAGCAATGTCTTTTCATTAGGCAAGTGCATAAAATGTCATCTAACAAACAGAAATATCATGTTTGTTTGCCGCAGTTCCTCTAGCTTTCTCCCTAGAAAATACGAATGTGTAGAGCTGGTGTCTCCCTGTGGAACCAATTAGGGTTTCCCAGCAGAAAATTAAATGTTCCCCGATAAAAAACATAAAAAACAATGAAGACCATTGAAAATATCCAGAAAACTCAAACACAGAGGCTGTAGCAATATCTGGGATTGAGTTAGCCAAAAGAAAACCGGATATTTCCGGTTTCATGAAGTCATAACCGGACAAACTCTTGTGGAATTCGTATGCAATGGACCAAAACAATCACAGTACAAATGGATTTGGAGGAAAGCAAAGTGTTTTCTTTAGGCAAGTGCATAAAATGTCATCTAAACAAAGAGTAATATCATGTTTGTTTCCCACAGTTCTTCTAGCTTTCTCCCTAGAAAATACGAATATGTAGAGCTGGTGTTTCCATGTGGAAACAATTAGACTTTCAACGGTACAAAATAAATGTTCCGGGATAAAAACATTCAAAACAATGAGTCCATGGATAATATCCAGAAAACAGAAACACACAGGCTGTAGCAATATTTCAGATTGAGTTAGCCAAAACACAACAGGGTATTTCTGGTTTCTTCCAATCATACCCGGACAAACTGGTGTGGAATTCGTATGCAATGGACAGAGAAAATCACAGTACAAATGGATTTGGAGGAAAGCAAAGTCTTTTCGTTAGGCAAGTGCATAAAATGTCATCTATACAAACAGAAATATCATGTTTGTTTGCGGCAGTTCCTCTAGATTTCTCGCTAGAAAATACGAATGTGTAGAGCTGGTGTCACCATGATGAACCAATTAGTGTTTCCAAGCTCAAAATTAAATGTTCCCTGATAAAAAACATTCAAAACAATAAAGTCCGTGGATAATATCAGGAATACACAAACACAGAGGCTGTAGCAATATCTGGGATTGAGTTGTCCAAAACGAAACCGGATATTACTGTTTTCATCCATAAATATCCAGACAAACTTGTGTGGAATTCATATGAAGTGTACCGAGAAATTCGCAGAAAAATGATTTTGGAGAAAAGCAAATTCTTTTCGTTAGGCAAGTGCATAAAATGTCATCTATACAAACAGAAATATCATGTTTGTTTGCCGCAGTTCCTCTAGCTTTCTCCCTAGAATATACGAATATGTTCAGCTGGTGTCTCCATGTCGAACCGATTACTATATCCAAGCTCAAAATAAAATGTTCAAAAAAATAAAGTCCGTATATAATATCCAGAAAACACAGACACAGAGTCTTTCACAATATTTCGGATTGAGTTAGTGAAAACACAACCGGATATTTCTGTTTTCATCCAGTCATATCTGGAGAAACTGGTGTGGAATTCGTATGCAATGAACTAAAAAAATCACATACAAAATAGGATTGGAGAAAAGCAAAGTCTTTTCATTAGGCAAGTGCATAAAATGTCATCTATACAAACAGAAACATCGTGTTTGTTTGCCAAAGTTCTTCTAGCTTTCTCCCTAGAAAATACGAATGTGTAGAGCTGGTGTCTGCATGTGGAACGAATTAGTGATTACAAGCACAAAATTATATGTTCCCTGATAAAAAACGTTCAAAACAATAAATTCCATTTATAATTTTGCGAATACACAAACACAGAGTCTGTAGCAATATCTGGGATTGAGTTAGCCACAACAAAACCGGATATTTCCGGTTTCATCTAGTCATATCTGGACAAACTGGTGTGGAATTCATATGCAATGGACCGAGTAAATCACAGTAAAAACGGTTTTGGAGAAAAGCAAAGTCTTTTTGTTAGCCAAGTGCATAAAATGTCATCTATACAAACAGAAATATCATTTTTGTTTTCCGCAGTTCCTCTAGCTTTCTCCCTAGAAAATATGAAAGTGTAGAGCTGGTGTCCACAGGATGAACCTATTAGTGTTTCTATGGTAAAAAATGAAATGTTCCCTGACAAAAAAAAAATTCAAAAAAATAAGGTCCATCGTTAATATCCAGAAAACACAAACAAAGATGATTTCAGAATATTTCGGATTGAGTTAGCCAAAACAAAACCGGATATTTCCGGTTTCATCCAGTCATAAATGGACAAACTGGTGTGGAATTAGTATACAAATGACCGAGAAAATCACAGTAAAAACGGTTTTGGAGAAAAGCAAAGGCTTTTCGTTAGGCAAGTGCATAAAATATCATCTATACAAACAGAAATATCATGTTTGTTTGCCACAGTTCCTCTAGCTTTCTCCCTAGAAAATACGAATGTGTAGAGCTGGTGTTTCCATGTTTAACCAATTAGTGTTTCCAAGATCAAAATAAAATCTTCCCTGATGAAAAACATTCAAAAAAATAAAGTCCATGGATAATTTCAGTAATACAAAAACACAGAGGCTGTAGAAATATCTGGGATTGAATTAGCCAAAACAAAACCGGATATTTCCGGTTTCATCCAGTAATATCTGGAAAACCTGCTGTGGAATTCGTATGAAGAGTACCAAGAAAATCACAGAAAAATGATTTTGGAGAAAAGCAAAGTCTTTTCGTTAGGCAAGGGCATAAAATGTCATCGATACAAACAGAAGTATCATGTTTGTTTGCCGCAGTTCCTCTAGCTTTCTCCCTAGAAAATACGAATGTGTAGAGCTGGTGTCTCCATGATGAACCAATTAGTGTTTCTATGGTACACAATGAAACGTTCCCTGATAAAAATATTCAAAACAATAAAATCCTTTTATAATATCCAGGAAATACAAACACAGAGGCTTCCACAATAATTCGGTTTGAGTTAGCCAACATTCAACCGGATATTTCAGATTTCATGCAGTCGTATCTGGAAAAAGTCGTTTGGAATTCGTATGCAATGGACCGAGAAAATCACAGTAAAAATGGTTTTGGAGAAAAGCAAAGTCTTTTCGTTAGGCAAGTGCATAAAATGTCATCTATACAAACAGAAATATCATGTTTGTTTGCCGCTGTTCCTCTAGCTTTCTCTCTAGAAAATACGAATGTGTAGAGCTGGTGTCTCCATGTGGAACCAATTACTGTATCCAATCTCAAAATTAAATGTTCCCCGATAGAAAACTTTCAAAAAAGTATAGTCCGTTGATAATATCCAGAAAACACAAACACAGAGGCTGTAGCAATATTTGGGATTGAGTTAGCAAAAAAAAACTAAAATTTCCGGTTTCATCCAGTCATATCCGGACAAACTGGAGTTGAATTCGTATGTAATGGACCAAGAAAATCACAGTACAAATGGTTATGGAGAAAAGCAAAGTCTTTTCCTTAGGCAAGTGCATAAAATGTTGTCTATACAAACAGAAATATCATTTTTGTTTCCGCATTTCCTCTAGCTTTCTCCCTAGAAAAACGAATATGTAGAGCTGGTGTCTCCATGTGGAACCAATTACTGTATCCAAGCTCTAAATAAAATGTTCCCCAATAAAAAACATTCAAAAGAATAAAGTCAGGATAGGAAATTAAGAGAGCGGCAAGATGGCGGAATTGGCAGGGAGCACACTATTAGTCCGGGGGAGATACAGTTTAATATAAGTGGAGATAGTGCAGGGTCAAGGAAGAGTAGGGGATGAAACAGCAGAGGAAACACTTCTGGAACTAGTGATTCACAGTGGACCTGCGTGGAAAGCGTGGGAGCCCAAGTTCGGGACACCAGCGGCTGACTCAACACACCAGCGCTGGAACATGAGGTGAGCCGAACATCAATAGCCCGAGACACCAGCGGGCAAGAGGATAGAGGAGGCTAGAGGGAACGAGACTTGAAACTCCGTGGGGAAAAATTCACCAGGCTAACTAGAAGAGAGAGAGGAAAAAAATTTAAAAAGTGACCGATACGGACACAAGTTTCTCTCTCTCCACTCACCTCTCAAAGGTGAGCAAGACAGAGCAGGCGCCATTTTGGACATACGTCATAAGCAGGGCGACCTCAGGTCTGCACCGGCCCTGAGCCTAGCAGAAACACCTGACTCTGTGGGGAGGGGTGAAATAACAGGAGGTTAGGATCTCACTTGGCAACCCAGTGGGAGACTGCAGGAGAATTGGAGCCCACACTGAGGGCAGCACAGATTCCCTGTGTGGTCCTTGGGAAAGAGCTTCCGATCTCTGGCTCCTGTGGGTATATCACTTGCCTGCTAACTACCTCCAATTATGTTCAGCTGTGCAGAATTACTTCCCTTTTGAATCAAAAAAAGAAAGAGACATTTGCCACACCTAACCTAGGAGTGTCATCTTTGACACACCCTCAACCCTGAGGAACCAAACACAGCTCTCAGTCCACACTCATCTCAAGCCTCTAAGACTCCACTGAAAGCAGACAGTCCACTTAATATAGAGCCATAGTGTAACAAGAAAAAACACCACAGTGAAGAAACCAAATATCTCCAACATGCCAAACAACAAACACAACAACCAAACTAACGAGAACAAGGAAGACACTATGACGCCCCCAAATGAAAAAGACACCCCAATTCAAGATTATGAAGACGATGAGATCAAAGAAATGCAAGAAGCAGATCTCAAAAAATTGATAAGAACATTAAGAAGTTCTAAAAAACAAATTCTTGAACTACAGAAGTCCTTAATGGACAAGATAGAAAATCTCTCTTGTGAAAATGAAATATTAAGGAGGAGGGAATAGGAAGGGAGCACATTGATAGTTCGTCAAGACACATGTTAATAAAAGTGGAGATACTGCAGGGTCAAGGAAGAGTAGGGGAAGAAACAGCAGAGAAATCTCTTCCAGAACTAGTGATTCACAGTGGACCTGCGTGGATAGCGTGGGAGCCCAAGTTCGGGACACCAGCGGCAGACTCAACGCACCAGCGCTGGAACACGAGGTGAGCCGAACCTCAATAGCCCGAGACACTAGCGGGCAAGCGGAAAGAGGAGGCTAGAGGGAATGAGACTTGAAACTCCGTGGGGAAAATTTCACCAGGCTAACTAGAAGAGAGAGAGGAAAAAAAAAAGTGACCGATACGGACACGAGTTTCTCTCTCTCCGCTCACCTCTCGAAGGTGAGCAAAACAAAGAGCAGGCGCCATTTTGGAGATACATCATAAGCAGGGCGACCTCATGTCTGCACCGGCCCTGAGCCTAGCAGAAACACCTGACTCTGGGGGGAGGGGTGAAATAACAGGAGATTAGGATCTAACTTGGCAACCCAGTGGGAGACTGCAGGAGAATTGGAGCCCACACTGAGGGCAGCACATATTCCCTGTGTGGTCCTTGACCAAGAGCTTCCAATCACTGGCTCCTGTGGGTATATCATTTGCCTGCTAACTACCTCCAATTACGTTCAGCTGTGCGGAATTACTTCCCTTTTGAATCAAAAAAAGAAAGAAAGAAAGTGAGATTTACCACACCTAACCTGGGAGTGTCAACTTTGACACACCCTCAGCCCTGAGGAACCAAACACTACTTTCAGTCCACACTCATCTCAAGCCTCTAAGGCTCCACTGAAAGCAGACAGTCCACTTAATATAGAGCCATAGTGTAACAAGAAAAAACACCACAGTGAAGAAACCAAATATCTCCAACATGCCAAACAACAAATGCAAAAACCGAGGTAACAAGAACAAGGAAGACACTATGACGCCCCCAAATGAAAAAGCACCCCAATGCAAGATTATGAAGATGATGAGATAGAAGAAATGCAAGAAGCAGATCTCAAAAAATTGATAAGAACATTAAGAAGTTCTCAAAAACAAATTCTTGAACTACAGAAATCCTTAATGGACAAGATAGAAAATCTCTCTTGTGAAAATGAAATATTAAGGAGGAATCAAAAGGAAATGAAACAACTAGTAGAATATGAAACTGTGATAGTGACAAAAAACCACAATGAAATGAAGAACTCAATAGATCAAATGACAAACACATTAGAGAACCGTAAAAACAGAATGGGCAAAGCAGAAGAGAGAATATCAGACTTAGAAGACAGAGAACAGGAAAGGAAACAGGCAAACCAAAGAAAAGAAGAAGAAATCAGAAATCTAAATAATATTGTCAGGAATCTACAGGATACTATTAAAAAACCCAACATTCGGGTTCTAGGAGTTCCTGAAGGCATGGAGAGGGAGAAAGGATTAGAAGGCATTTTCAGTGAGATACTAGCAGAAAATTTCCCAGGTTTGGAGAAGGACAGAGGCATCTTAGTACAGGAAGCTTATAGAACCCCTAGTAAACATGACCAAAAGAGATCCTCACCACGACATGTTGTAATCAAACTCACCACAGTGAAACATAAAGAAAAGATCCTAAAATGTGCAAGAGAGAAACGTCAGATTACTCTCAGAGGATCTCCAATTAGACTCACAGCAGACTTCTCATCAGAAACCCTACAAGCTAGAAGGGAATGGCGAGACATAGCCCAGGTACTAAGAGAGAAAAACTGCCAGCCCAGAATATTATATCCTGCAAAGCTCTCATTTGTGAATGAAGGTGAAATTAAGACTTTTCATGGCACACAGAAACTGAAAGAATTTGTTGCCACTCATCCTGCCCTGCAAAAGATGCTTAAAGATGTGTTACACACAGAAACACAGAAACATGGTCACCAATATGAAAGAAGGTAAAGGAAGGAAACCTCACAGCAAAAGATCACAGGAAGCTCAGTTTCTCTTTGACATAGAATTAAACTCTGATGCTCTGTTAAAGCAATGTGTTAAAGTAATCTATTGTGTGCTCTTGATGTCTGTTAAATTCGAATTGTTCAAAAACAGCTGAATTTTTATTAAGAGCTATGGGTTATGTAAATATGTGCTTATTTTCAAAGATTTGAATAGTCACCTTGTAACAATGATCAAATTTGGTCTATGTTATGTCATGATTTTAAGGAATCTTATTTCAACCAGATATTTTGGATTTTGAGCCTTCTCGGCATTCTTGACAGGCATTCAAAAAATCAAAGTTTCAAACAATCTGGTCTCTAAAATTTCCAGTAAATCCTGGACTTTGGTTTGTCCAGTTTGGGCCCAACTGAAAAAATCCAAGGACCTATGTCTCTATTTTATAGAGACACCGACTAAGCAGGCTATTTGGATTATATTAGAAGAACTGTCAAGATGTGATGTGGTACCAAACTTTAGTTTCTATAATGGAAAATGCTATCAATACAAATGTTTGAGAATTAAAAAGTCTAATGATCTTGTATTACTAGACATGATAGTTATCTTAATGAGAAAGCCCCAGAGGCCTAAAGGGTTAAATACTTGTCAAATCCTACAGGTGCTTTCAAAAATACTGTGAAGTAAGCAAGTGCCTCTGGTTGGTTGATGAGTTTATAATTTTAAACATGGCGACTTAAAGTCTTTTGTCATCCATAGTTATATATGATGTGCTGCTCATAAAAATAAAAATAAAGCGTTGTTGGTTCTATGTTTGGCTGTCCTCCTATAGGTTCCTAAGGACTTTTTCCAGCTACTTTTATTGTATTCAGTACTTTGGGATCGCTCTGTAAACAGATGAAGCCAATAATGTATTAACAGTACCAACTGAGAGAAAGTATGGTTAACTGAGGTTACTAAAAAAGCAATTCAAATCCATTGGCAATCTAGAAAAAGAGTTAAAGATTTTAAAAGCTATTATTAAAATTGCTATATTGGTCTATTATGCTATGTTATATGTGTGTACATACTGTATGTCCACATGGGGAAATTTTATTAAGAGTTTTATTTTAAATGGCATATCGATAAGATTGTTCATAAATTTAAGCTGCTAAAATCAATCAAAGATATATTTAATTGGTGTGACCTGAATCTCTGTATCATATGTTTTAAACGTGTTGGTAGAAAGAAACTAAAAACATTTTAGATGGTTGTGCTTAAGTTTACTGGCTAAACAAACTACACCATGTTAGATATTTAAGAGGTGTTTTCAAATACATGATTCTTAAAATTTATAGAAGGCATTGGACCTTCTGGTAAATGTTTTCTTAAGTTGTTATCTAATTGTTGAAACGGTTTGCTAAGTATTCATGTGATATTGCTATTGTCAGCAAGCGATCTAGGACTTGCTCCCTCATTTCTCTATTCTAAGCCCAACTTGTTCTTTCATTTCTCTATTCTCTTCAAGGTAGGAAACTAATTCTATTAGGAAGGAATCTGTCGGACGCACAATTTAATCTTTAGACCTTATAAAAGAGATGGCTAACATTTTTCTGTAATAGCATAGCCAAAATAAGAACTTAAATAATAATCTGATAGCTAGATTCACTTTGCCATCAGCCAAGTGTACAGTAAGTAGAAAAAACCTCCCTTTCAGACCAAAGGGAAAGAAAGTTTGAAAGTGAGAATATCATTTTCCTCATGGGCATTGTCTACCTTAGAAAAACTACTACAGAACATGCCTGTGACTATAGACTTGTAGTTCAGGCCATTGAAGATTAGAGATGGGACAGGGGCACTCCCTTGACTTGCATCCTCTGGTCTGCTTTAACACAAACCAGGAGGAAAAGAAAGCTAGGCATCAGAAGCAATGGGTGGCAGGCCTATTAATGGCTGATCTGTACAGTGATCTGCCCTCAAGGAGACCCAACAGGCCAGTCCACTGCAGTGGCTTTCAATGTGGTAAGCCTGGGCTTCAACAGAAGTCAGCTTGTGAAGAGCCCTGGCAGCTCTGCCAAGAGTTGAATCACTGGAAATGGACCTGCCCTGGAGTCGAAGGATGCCCAGGTCAGAGCCACAGATCTTATTGGCTCTAAGCTGAAAAGCCCTTCACTAAGCACAACTTCCAAAGTGACCATTGCAGCTGAGGGTATGGTCAAGTAGGGTCAGCAACATTGCAGTCAGAGCT
Organism: Lepus europaeus; assembly: GCF_033115175.1. Classification (NCBI taxonomy): domain Eukaryota; kingdom Metazoa; phylum Chordata; class Mammalia; order Lagomorpha; family Leporidae; genus Lepus; species Lepus europaeus. Next base: position 2,165,970 of record NW_026909285.1, read on the forward strand.
GTAAATTTCTTGTTAGAGATGCCCCCTGCCTTTACCTGGCCAGCTCTCCTCCCTGCCCAGCCAAGTAATGAAAGTCAACAGAGTGCCTTCGCCTAGGAGGTTCTCACCTCCCTTAGGATATACCCCATGTGAAGAGATAGATAGGTCTGGGCCTCTTAACTTACAAGGCCTAAAGCCCACCAGATTATTATCAAGCCCCTTCTATCAGGTTCTATTTGCCTCTCAATCAGAAAACTTAATTGTAGCTTAGACATCACCTTTCTTAGCTCCTCTAATAATGACTCTGTCCTTTGTTCTAGACCCTGTCTAGCGTACTTGGGCATCATTCCTTTGTAATCATAACCTCTACTCTACCACCAATGGCTCTACTCCCAACCTGTGTGTACTGATGGTCCTCTTCCCCACTTAATGCTGTACAATTGTTTAAACCTGGTAAATGCCACCCTTAGGATCATTGGTTACTATCCTCACCCTGTCTTTTATGACCTTGTCTAAATATGATCAGAGTTGGTAAACTTGGAAGGCTTCCATAGACTTGGCAACTCATGATGACAGCCTAGGATGGTTACTGGCGCCATAAACTAGAGTGTCAATTTGTTGGGTCAACAACAGGAGCCACTGTGCACTTGCTCCTCATGTGGGATCTCTGTCCTTCATGTGCTGTACATTTTGATTTGATGCTATAACTAGTACTCAAACAGTATGTTTCACTTTTTGTGTCTATGTGGGTGCAAACTGTTGAAACCTTTATATTAAATTGATCTTCTGTATATAAGAGAATTGAAAATGAATCTTGATGCAAATGGAAGGGGAGAGGGAGCAGGAGAGGGGAGGGTTGCAGGTGGGAGGGAAATTATGGGAGGGGGAAGCCATTGTAATGCATATGCTGTACACTGGAAATTTATATTCATTAACCAAAAGTTTTAAAAAAAGGAAAAAAAAATAAAGTCCATCTATAATATCCAGAAAACACAAACACCGAGGCTTTCACAATATTTCAGACTAAGTTAGCCAAAACACAACCGGATATTTCTGGTTTCATCCAGTCATATTCAGACAAACTGGTGTGGAATTCGTATGCAATGAACCAAAAAAATCACAGTAAGAATGGTTTTGGGAGCCGGCGCCGTGGCTCAACAGGCTAATCCTCCACCTTGCGGCGCCGGCACACTGGGTTCTAGTCCCGGTCGGGGCACCAATCCTGTCCCGGTTGCCCCTCTTCCAGGCCAGCTCTCTGCTGTGGCTAGGGAGTGCAGTGGAGGATGGCCCAAATGCTTGGGTCCTGCACCCCATGGGAGACCAGGAGAAGCACCTGGCTCCTGCCATCGGAACAGCGCGGTGCGCCGGGCGCAGCGCGCTACCGCGGCGGCCATTGGAGGGTGAACCAACGGCAAAAGGAAGACCTTTCTCTCTGTCTCTCTCTCTCACTGTCCACTCTGCCTGTTAAAAAAAAAAAAGAAAAAAAAGAATGGTTTTGGGGAAAAGCAAAGTCTTTTCGTTAGGCAAGTGCATAAAATGTCATCTATACAAACAGAAATATCATGATTGTTTGCGGCAGTTCCTCTAGCTTTCTCCCTAGAAAATACGAATGTGTAGAGCTGGTGGATCCATATGCAACCAATTAGTGATTCCAAGCACAAAATTAAATGTCCCCTGATAAAAAACATTCAAAACAATAAAGTCCATGGATAATATCAGGAATACAAAAACACAGAGGCTGTAGCAATATCTGGGATTGAGTTGGCCAAAACAAAACCCGATATTTCCGGTTTCAACCAGTCATATCCAGACAAAGTGGTGTGGAATTCATATGCAATTGACCGAGAAAATCACAGTACAAATGGTTTTGGAGAAAAGCAAAGTCTTTTCGTTAGGCAAGTGCATAAAATATAATTGATACAAACAGAAATATCATGTTTGTTTGTCGCAGTTCCTCTAGCTTTCTCTCTAGAAAATATGAATGTGTAGAGCTGGTGTCACCATGATGAACCAATTAGTGTTTCTAAGGTACAAAATTAAATGTTCCCTGATCAAAACCTTCAAAACAATAAAGTCCATATATAATATCCAGAAAACACAAACACAGAAACTTTCACAATATTTCGGATTGAGTTAGCCAAAACACAACCGGATATTTCTGGTGTCATCCAGTCATATCTGGACAAAGTGGTGTGGAATTCGTATGCAATGGGCCGAGAAAATCAGAGTACAAATGGTTTTGGAGAAAACCAAACTCTTTTCGTTAGGCAAGTGCATAAAATGTCATCGATAGAAACAGAAATATCATGATTGTTTGCCGCAGTTTCTCTACCTTTCTCCCTAGAAAATACGAATGTGTGGAACTAGTATCTCCATGTGGAACCAATGAGTGTTTCCAAGCACAAATTAAATGTTCCCCGATAAAAAAAAATACAAAGCAATAAAGACCGTGGATAATATCATGAATACACAAACATAGAGGCTGTAGCAATATCTGGGATTGAGTTAGCTGAAACAAAGCCAGATATTTCCGGTTTCATCCAGTCATATCTGGACAAACTGCTGTGGAATTCGTATGCAATGGAAGGAGAACTTCACAGTAAACACAGTTTTGGAGAATAGCAAAGTCTTTTTGTTGGGCAAGTGCATACATTGTCTTCTATACAAACAGAAATATCATGTTTGTTTGTCGCAGTTCCTCTAGCTTTCTCCCTAGCAAACAGGAATGTGTAGAGCTGGTGTCCCCATGATGAACCAATTAAGTTTCTATGGTACAAAATTAAATGTTCCCTGATATAAACATTCATAACAATAAAGTCCATCGATAATATCTTGCAAACACTAACACAGAAACTTTCACAATATTTCGCATTGAGTTAGCCAAAACACAACCGGATATATCGGTTTCATTCAGTCATACCTGGACAACGTGGTGTTGAATTCATATGCGATGGACCGAGAAAATCACAGAACACATGGTTTTGGAGAAAAGCAAAGTCTTTTCATTAGGCAAGTGCATAAAATGTCATCTATACAAATAGAAATATCATGTTTGTTTGCCGCAGTTCTTCTAGCTTTCTCCCTAGATAATACGAATGTGTAGAGCTGGTGTCTCCATGTGGAAACAATTAGTGTTTCCAAGCACAAAATTAAATGTTCCCTGATAAAAAACATTCATAACAATAAATTCTGTGGATAATATTACGAATACACAAATATAGAGTCTGTAGCATTATTTCGCTTTGAGTTAGCCAAAACACAACCGGGTATTTCTGGTTTCATCCAGTCATATCCGGACAAAGTGGTGTGGAATTCTTAAGCAATGCACCGAGAAAATCAGAGTAAAAATGGTTTTGGAGAAAAGTAAAGTCTTTTCGTTAGGGAAGTGCATAAAATGCATCGATACAAACAGAAATATCATGTTTCTTTGCCGCTGTTCCTCTAGCTTTCTTCCTAGAAAATACGAATGTGTAGAGCTGGGGTCCCCATGATGAACCAATTAGTGTTTCAACGGTACAAAATTAAAAGTTCCCTGATAAAAATATTCAAAACAATAAACTCTATCGATAATATCCAGAAAACACAAACACAGAGGCTGTAGCAGTATTTCGGATTGAGTTAGCCAAAACACAACCCGATATTTCTGGTTTCATCCAGTCATATCCGGACAAACTGGTGTGGAACTCATATGCAATGGACCGAGAAATTCACAGTAAAAATGGTTTTGGAGAAAAGCAAAGTCTTTTTGTTAGGCAAGTGCATAAAATGTCATCTATACAAACAGAAATATCATGTTTGTTTGCCGCAATTCCTCTAGCTTTCTCCATAGAAAATACGAATGTGTAGAGCTGGTGTGCCCATGATGAACCAATTAGTGTTTCAACGGTACAAAATGAAATGTTCCCTGATAAAAACATTCAAAACAATAAACTCTATCGATAATATCCAGAAAACACAAACACAGAGTCTTTCACAATATTTCGGATTGAGTTAGCGAAAACACAACTGGATATTTCTGGTTTCATCCAGTCATATCTGGAAAAAGTGGTTTAGAATTCGTATGCAATGGAATGAGACAATCACAGTAAAAATGGTTTTGGAGAAAAGCAAAGTCTTTTCGCTATGCAAGTGCATAAAATGTCATATATTTAAACAGAAATATCATGTTTGTTTGTCACAGTTCCTCTAGCTTTTTCCCTAGAGAATACGAATGTGAAGAGCTGGTGTCTCCATGTGGACCTATTAGTGTATCTAAGATCAAAATTAAATGTTCCCTAATAAAAAACATTCAAAACAGTAAAGTCCGTGGATAATATCCGAAAAACACAAACACAGAGGCTGTAGCAATATCTGGGATTGAGTTAGCCAAAACACAACCGGATATTTCTGGTTTCATCCAGTCATATTCTGACAAACTGGTGTGGAATTCATATGCAGTGTGCTGAGAAAATCACAGAAAAAATGGTTTTGGAGAACAGGAAAGTCTTTTCGATAGCAAGAGCATGAAATGTCATCGATACAAACCGAAATATCATGTTTGTTTGCCGCAGTTCTTCTAGATTTTGCCCTAGAAAATAGGAATATGTATCGCTGTGGTTCCCATGATAAACCAATTACTGTTTCTACGGTACAAAATTAAATGTTCCCTGATAAAAACACTCAAAACAATAAAGTCCATCGATAATATCCAGAAACACAAACACAGAGGGTTTCACAATATTTCGCGTTGAGTTAGCCAAAACTCAACCGGATACTTCTGGTTTCATCCAGTCATATCCGGACACAGGTGTGCAATTCGTATGCAATGGACAGAGAAAATCACAGTAAAAATGATTTTGGAGAAAAGCAAAGTCTTTTCGTTAGGCAAGTGCATCAAATGTCATCTATACAAACAGAAATATCATGTTTGTTTGAAGCAGTTCCTCTACATTTCTCCCTCGAAAATACGAATGTGTAGAGCTGGTATCCCCATGATGAACAAGTTAGTGTTTCTACGGTACAAATAAAATTGTTCCCTGATAAAAATATTCAAAACAATAAAGTCCATCGATAAAATCCAGAAAACACAAACACAGAAACTTTCATAATATTTCGAATTGTGTTAGTCAAAGAAAAACCGGATATTTCTCGTTTCATCCAGTCATATCCAGACAAACTGGTGTGGAATTCGTATGCAATGGACCGAGAAAATCAGAGTAAAAATGGTTTTGGAGAAAAGCAATGTCTTTTCGTTAGGCAAGTGCATAAAATATCATATAGACAAACAGAAATATCATGTTTGTTTGCCGCAGTTCCTCTAGGTTTCTCCCTATAAAATACAAATGTGTAGAGCTGGTGTCTCCATGTGAAACAATTAGTGTTTCTATTGTAGAAAAATAAATGTTCCCTGATAAAAACATTCAAAACAATAAAGTCCATCGATAATATCCAGAAAACACAAACATATAAACTTTCACAATATTTCGGATTGAGTTAGCCAAAACACAACCGGATATTTCTGATTTCATCCAGTTATATCCAGACAAACTGGTGAGGAATTCGTATGTAATGGACTGAGAAAATCACAGTAAAAATGGTTTTGGGGAAAAGCAAAGTCTTCTCATTAGGCAAGTGCATAAAATGTCATGTAAACAAACAGAAATATCATGTTTGTTTGTCGCAGTTCCTCTAGCTTTCCCGCTAGAAAATACAAATATGTAGAGCTGGTGTCTCCATGTGGAACCAATTAGTGTACCTAAGCTCAAAATTAAATGTTCCCCGATAAAAAACATTCAAAACAAGAAAGTCCGTTGATAATATCCTGAAAACACAAACACAAAGGCTGTAGCAATATCTGGGATTGAGTAAGACAAAACAAAATGGGATATTTCCTGTTTCATCCAGTCATATCCAGACAAAGTGATGTGGAATTGGCATGCAATAAACCGAGAAAAGCACAGTAAAATTGGTTTTTGAGAAAAGCAAAGTCTTTTTGCTAGGCAAGTGCATAAAATGTCATCGATAGAAACAGAAATATGATGTTTGTTTGCCGTAGTTCCTCTAGCTTTCTCCCTCGAATATACGAATGTGTAGAGCTGGTGTTCCCATGATGAACAAATTAGTCTTTCAACAGTACAAAATTAACTGTTCCCGGATGAAAACATTGAAAACAATAAAGTCCATTGATACTATCCAGAAAACACAAACACAGAGGCTTTCACAATATTTCGGATTGAGTTACCGAAAAGACAGCTGGATATTTCCATTTTCATCTAGTCATATCCGAACAAACTGGTGTGGAATTCATATGCAATGGACCGAGAAAATTACAGTAAAAATGGTTTTGGAGAAAAGCAATGTATTTTCATTAGGCAAGTGCATAAAATGTCATCGATACAAACAGAAATATCATGTTTGTTTGCCGCAGTTCCTCTAGCTTTTTCCCTAGAAAATACGAATATATAGAGCTGGTGTCTCCATGTGGAACCTATTAGTGTATCTAAGATCAAAAAAATATTCCCCGATAAAAACATTCAAAATAATAAAGTCCGTGGATAATATCCAGAAAACACAAACATAGAGGCTGTAGCAATATCTGGGATTGAGTTAGCCAAAACACAACCGGATATTTCTTTGTTCATCCAGTCATATCCGCACAAACTGGTGTGGAATTCGTATGCAATGGACCGAGAAAAATCACAGGAAAAATGGTTTTGGAGAATAGCAAAGTCTTTTCGTTAGGCAAGTGCATAAAATGTCATCTATACAAACAGAAATATCATGTTCGTTTGCCGCAGTTCCTCTAGCTTTCTCCCTAGAAAATACGAATGTGTATAGCTGGTGTCTGCCTGTTGAACCAATTATTGATCCCAAGCACAAAATTAAGTGTTCCCTGATAAAAAAACATTTAAAACAATAAAGTCCGTGGATAATATCAAGAATACACAAACACAGAGGCTGTAGAAATATCTGGGATTGAGTTAGCCAAAACACAACCGGATATTTCTGTTTTCATCCAGTCATATCCGGACAAACTGGTATGGAATTTGTATGCAATGGACTGAGAAAACCAAGTAAAAATGGTTTTGTAGAAAAGCAGTCTTTTCGTTAGGCAAGTGCATAAAATGTCATCTATACAAACAGAAATAACATGTTTGTTTGCCACAGTTCCTCTAGCTTTTCCGTAGAAAATACGAATGTGTAGAGCTGGAGTCTCCATGTGGAACAATTAGTGTTTCTAAGCACAAAATTAAATGTTCCCTGATGAAAACATACAAAACAATAAAGTACATCGATAAATTCCAGAAAACACAAACCCGGAGGCTTTCACAATATTTTGGATTGAGTTAGCCAAAACACAACCGGATATTTCTGGTTTCATCCAGTCATATCATGACAAACTGGTGTGGAATTCATATACAATGGAACTAGAAAATCTCAGTAAAATGGTTTTGGAGAAAAGCAAAGTCTTTTCGTTAGGCAAGTGCATATAATATCTTCAATACAAACAGAAATATCATGTTTGTTTGCCGCAGTTCCTCTAGCTTTCTCCCTAGAAAATACGAATATATAGAGCTGGTGTCTCCATGTGGAACCAATTACTGTATCCAAGCTCAAAACAAAATATTCCCCGATCAAAACATTCAAAATAATAAAGTCCGTGGATAATATCCAGAAAACACAAACATAGAGGCTGTAGCAATATCTGGGATTGAGTTAGCCAAAACAGAACCGAATATTTCCAGTTTCATCCCATGATATCCTGACAACGCACTGTGCAATTCGTATGCAATGGACTGAGAAAATCACAGTAAAAATGGTTTTGGAGAATAGCAAAGTCTTTTCGTTAGGCAATTGCATCAAATGTCATGTATACACACAGAAATATCATGTTTGTTTGTCTCAGTTCCTTTAGCTTTCTCCCTAGGAAATACGAATGTATAGAGCTGGTGTCTCCATGTGGAACCAATTAGTGATTCCAAGGACAAAATTAAATATTCCCGCATAAAAATATTCAAATCAATAAAGTCCGTGGATAATATCAGGAATACACAAACACAGAGGCTGTAGCAATATCTGGCATTGAGTTAGCCAAAACAAAACCGGATATTTCCGGTTTCATCCCGTCATATCCGGACAAAGGGGTGTGGAACTCGTATACAATGGACCGAGAAAATCACAGTAAAATTGGTTGTGGAGAAAAGCATAGTCTTCGTTAGGCAAGTGCATAAAATGTCATCGATACAAACAGAAATATCATGTTTGTTCGCTGCAGTTCCTCTAGCTTTCTCCCTAGAAAATATGAATGTATACAGCTGGAGACCCCACAGGCCAGTCCACTGCAGTTGCTTTCCATGTGGTAAGCCTGGGCTTCTGCTGAAGTCAGCTTGTGAAGTGCCTTGGTAGCTCTGCCAAGAGTTTGATCACTGGAAATGGACCTGCCCTGGAGTCGAAGGATGCCCAGGTCAGAGCCACAGATCTTATTGGCTCTAAGCTGAAAAGCCCTTCACTCAGCCCAACTTCCAAAGTGACCACTGCAGCTGAGGGTTTGTTCAAGTAGGGTCAGCAACATTGTAGGCAGAACTGTAAATTTCTTGTTAGAGATGCCCCCTGCCTTTACCTGGCCAGCTCTCCTCCCTGCCCAGCCAAGTAATGAAAGTCAACAGAGTGCCTTCCCCTAGGAGGTTCACACCTCTCTTAGGATATACCCCATGTGAAGAGATAGATAGGTCTGGGCCTCTGAATTTACAAGGCCTAAAGCCCACCAGATTATTATCAAGCCCCTTCTATCAGGTTCTGTTTGCCTCTCAATCAGAAAACTTAATTGTAGCTTAGACAGCACCTTTCTTAGCTCCTCTAATAATGACTCTGTCCTTTATTCTAGGCCCTGTCTAGTGCACTTGGGCCTCATTCCTTTGTAATCATAACCTCTACTCTACCACCAATGGCTCTACTCCCAACCTGTGTGTACTGATGGTCCTCTTCCCCACTTAATGCTGTGCAATTGTTCAAACCTGGTAAATGCCACTCTTAGGATCATTGGTTACTATCCTCACTCTGTCTTTTATGACCTTGTCTAAATATGATCAGAGTTGTTAAACTTGGAAGGCTTCCATAGCCTTGGCAACTCATGATGACAGCCTAGGATGGTTACTGGCGCCATAAACTAGAGTGTCAATTTGTTGGGTCAACAACAGGAGCCACTGTGCACTAGCTCCTCATGTGGGATCTCTGTCCTTAATGTGCTGTAAACTGTGATATAATGCTATAACTAGTACTCAAACAGTATGTTTCACTTTGTGTTTCTATGTGGGTGCGAACTGTTGAAACATTTACTTCATATATACTAACTTGATCTTCTATATATAAAGAGAATGGAAATGAATCTTGATGCAAATGGAAGGGGAGAGGGAGCGGGAGAGGGGAGGTTTGCGGGTGGGAGGGAAGTTATGGGAGGGGGAAGCCATTGTAATCCATAAGCTGTACACTAGAAATTTATATTCATTAAATAAAAGTTTAAAAAAAGAAAAAAAAATAAAGTCCGTTGATAATATCCAGAAAACACAAACACAGAGGCTTTCACAATATTTCGGATTCAGTTAGCTAAAACACAACCGTATATTTCTGGTTTCATCCAGTGATATCCGGACAAAGTGGTGTGGAATTCGTATGAAGTGTACCGAGAAAATAACAGTAAAGATGGTTTTGCAGGAAAGCAAAGTCTTTTCGTTAGGCAAGTGCATAAAATGTCTTCTATACAAACAGAAATATCATGTTTGTTTGCATAGTTCCTCTAGTTTTCTCCATAGGAAATAGAATGTGTAGAGCTGGTGTCCCCATGATGAACCAATTAGTGTTTCAACGATACAAAATTAAATGTTCCCTGATAAAAAACATTCAAAACAATAAAGTCCGTGGATAATATCAGGAATACACAAACACAGAGGCTGTAGCAATATCTGGGATTGAGTTAGCCAAAACACAACCGGATATTTCTGGTTTGATCCAGTCATATCCAGACAAACTGGTGTGGAATCCATATGCAATGCACCGAGAAAATCACAGTAAAAATGGTTTTGGAGAAAAGCAAAACTTTTCGTTAGGCAAGTACATAAAATGTCATCTATACAAACAGAAATATCATGTTTGTTTGTTGCAGTTCCTCTAGCTTTCTCCCTAGAAAATACGAATGTGTAGAGCTTGTGTCCCTATTATGAACCAATTAGTGTTACAACGGTACAAAATTAAATGTTCCCTGATAACAAACATTCAAAACAATAAAGTCCGTGGATAATATGAGGAATGCACAAACTCAGAGGCTGTAGCAATATCTGGGATTAAGTTAGCCAAAACAAAACCGGACATTTCCGGTTTCATCCAGTCATATCCGGACAAACTGGTGTGGAATTCGTATGCAATGGACCGACAAAATCAGAGTAAAAATGGTTTTGGAGAAAAGCAATGTCTTTTCGTTAGGCAAGTGCATAAAATGGCATATAGACAAACACAAATATCATGTTTGTTTGCCGCAGTTCCTCTAGCTTTCTCCCTAGAAAATACGAATGTGTAGAGATGGTGCTCCCATGATGAACCAATCATTTCATCCAAGCTCAAAATAAAATGTTCCCCGATAAAAAACATTCAAGGCAATAAAGTGTGTGGATAATATCGAGAAAAAACAAACATAGAGGCTGTAGCAATATCTTGGATTGAGTTAGCAAAACAAAACCGGATATTTCCGCTTTCATCCAGTGATATCCGGAAAAAGTGGTGTGGAATTCGTATGCAATGGACCGAGAAATTCACAGTAAAAATGGTTTTGGAGAAAAGCAAAGTCTTTTCGTTAGGCAAGTGCATAAAATGTCATCTAGACAAACAGAAATATCATGTTTGTTTGCCGCAATTTCTCTAGCTTTCTCCCTAGAAAATACGAATGTGTAGAGCTGGTGTCCCCATGATGAACCAATTAGTGTTTCAACGATACAAATTTAAATGTTCCCTGATAAAAACATTCAAAACAATAAAGTCCGTGGATAATATCCAGATAACACAAACACAGAGGCTTTCAAAATATTTTGGATTGAATTAGCCAAAAAACAACCGGTTGTTTCTTGTTTCATCCAGTCATATCCGGACAAAGTTGTGTGGAATTCGTATGCAATGCACCGAGAAAATCACAGTATAAATGGTTTTGGAGAAAAGCAAAACTTTTCGTTAGGCAAGTACATAAAATGTCATCTATACAAACAGAAATATCATGTTTGTTTGTTGCAGTTCCTCTAGCTTTCTCCCTAGAAAATACGAATGTGTAGAGCTTGTGTCCCTATTATGAACCAATTAGTGTTACAACGGTACAAAATTAAATGTTCCCTGATAACAAACATTCAAAACAATAAAGTCCGTGGATAATATGAGGAATGCACAAACTCAGAGGCTGTAGCAATATCTGGGATTAAGTTAGCCAAAACACAACCGGATATTTCCGGTTTCATCCAGTCATATCCGGACAAACTGGTGTGGAATTCGTATGCAATGGACCGACAAAATCAGAGTAAAAATGGTTTTGGAGAAAAGCAATGTCTTTTCGTTAGGCAAGTGCATAAAATGGCATATAGACAAACACAAATATCATGTTTGTTTGCCGCAGTTCCTCTAGCTTTCTCCCTAGAAAATACGAATGTGTAGAGCTGGTGCTCCCATGATGAACCAATTATTTCATCCAAGCTCAAAATAAAATGTTCCCCGATAAAAAGCATTCAAGGCAATAAAGTGTGTGGATAATATCGAGAAAAAACAAACATAGAGGCTGTAGCAATATCTCGGATTGAGTTAGCAAAACAAAACCGGATATTTCCGCTTTCATCCAGTGATATCCGGAAAAAGTGGTGTGGAATTCGTATGCAATGGACCGAGAAATTCACAGTAAAAATGGTTTTGGAGAAAAGCAAAGTCTTTTCGTTAGGCAAGTGCATCAAATGTCATCTAGACAAACAGAAATATCATGTTTGTTTGCCGCAATTTCTCTAGCTTTCTCCCTAGAAAATACGAATGTGTAGAGCTGGTGTCCCCATGATGAACCAATTAGTGTTTCAACGATACAAATTTAAATGTTCCCTGATAAAAACATTCAAAACAATAAAGTCCGTGGATAATATCCAGATAACACAAACACAGAGGCTTTCAAAATATTTTGGATTGAATTAGCCAAAAAACAACCGGTTGTTTCTTGTTTCATCCAGTCATATCCGGACAAAGTTGTGTGGAATTCGTATGCAATGCACCGAGAAAATCACAGTATAAATGGTTTTGGAGAAAAGCAAAGTCTTCGTTAGGCAAGTGCATAAAATGTCATCGATACAAACAGAAATATCATGTTTGTTTGCCGCAGTTCCTCTAGCTTTCTCCCTAGAAAATATGAATGTATACAGCTGGAGACCCCACAGGCCAGTCCACTGCAGTTGCTTTCCATGTGGTAAGCCTGGGCTTCTGCTGAAGTCAGCTTGTGAAGTGCCTTGGTAGCTCTGCCAAGAGTTTGATCACTGGAAATGGACCTGCCCTGGAGTCGAAGGATGCCCAGGTCAGAGCCACAGATCTTATTGGCTCTAAGCTGAAAAGCCCTTCACTCAGCCCAACTTCCAAAGTGACCACTGAAGCTGAGGGTTTGTTCAAGTAGGGTCAGCAACATTGTAGGCAGAGCTGTAAATTTCTTGTTAGAGATGCCCCCTGCCTTTACCTGGCCAGCTCTCCTCCCTGCCCAGCCAAGTAATGAAAGTCAACAGAGTGCCTTCCCCTAGGAGGTTCACACCTCTCTTAGGATATACCCCATGTGAAGAGATAGATAGGTCTGGGCCTCTGAATTTACAAGGCCTAAAGCCCACCAGATTATTATCAAGCCCCTTCTATCAGGTTCTGTTTGCCTCTCAATCAGAAAACTTAATTGTAGCTTAGACAGCACCTTTCTTAGCTCCTCTAATAATGACTCTGTCCTTTATTCTAGGCCCTGTCTAGTGCACTTGGGCCTCATTCCTTTGTAATCATAACCTCTACTCTACCACCAATGGCTCTACTCCCAACCTGTGTGTACTGATGGTCCTCTTCCCCACTTAATGCTGTGCAATTGTTCAAACCTGGTAAATGCCACTCTTAGGATCATTGGTTACTATCCTCACTCTGTCTTTTATGACCTTGTCTAAATATGATCAGAGTTGTTAAACTTGGAAGGCTTCCATAGCCTTGGCAACTCATGATGACAGCCTAGGATGGTTACTGGCGCCATAAACTAGAGTGTCAATTTGTTGGGTCAACAACAGGAGCCACTGTGCACTAGCTCCTCATGTGGGATCTCTGTCCTTAATGTGCTGTACATTTTGATTTGATGCTATAACTAGTACTCAAACTGTATGTTTCACTTTGTGTTTCTATGTGGGTGCGAACTGTTGAAACATTTACTTCATATATACTAACTTGATCTTCTATATATAAAGAGAATGGAAATGAATCTTGATGCAAATGGAAGGGGAGAGGGAGCGGGAGAGGGGAGGTTTGCGGGTGGGAGGGAAGTTATGGGAGGGGGAAGCCATTGTAATCCATAAGCTGTACACTAGAAATTTATATTCATTAAATAAAAGTTTAAAAAAAGAAAAAAAAATAAAGTCCGTTGATAATATCCAGAAAACACAAACACAGAGGCTTTCACAATATTTCGGATTCAGTTAGCTAAAACACAACCGTATATTTCTGGTTTCATCCAGTGATATCTGGACAAAGTGGTGTGGAATTCGTATGAAGTGTACAGAGAAAATAACAGTAAAGATGGTTTTGCAGGAAAGCAAAGTCTTTTCGTTAGGCAAGTGCATAAAATGTCTTCTATACAAACAGAAATATCATGTTTGTTTGCATAGTTCCTCTAGTTTTCTCCATAGGAAATAGAATGTGTAGAGCTGGTGTCCCCATGATGAACCAATTAGTGTTTCAACGATACAAAATTAAATGTTCCCTGATAAAAAACATTCAAAACAATAAAGTCCGTGGATAATATCAGGAATACACAAACACAGAGGCTGTAGCAATATCTGGGATTGAGTTAGCCAAAACACAACCGGATATTTCTGGTTTGATCCAGTCATATCCAGACAAACTGGTGTGGAATCCATATGCAATGCACCGAGAAAATCACAGTAAAAATGGTTTTGGAGAAAAGCAAAACTTTTCGTTAGGCAAGTACATAAAATGTCATCTATACAAACAGAAATATCATGTTTGTTTGTTGCAGTTCCTCTAGCTTTCTCCCTAGAAAATACGAATGTGTAGAGCTTGTGTCCCTATTATGAACCAATTAGTGTTACAACGGTACAAAATTAAATGTTCCCTGATAACAAACATTCAAAACAATAAAGTCCGTGGATAATATCAGGAATATACAAACACAGAGGCTGTAACAATATCTGGGATTGAGTTAGCCAAAACACAACCGGATATTTCTGGTTTGATCCAGTCATATCCAGACAAACTGGTGTGGAATCCATATGCAATGCACCGAGAAAATCACAGTAAAAATGGTTTTGGAGAAAAGCAAAACTTTTCGTTAGGCAAGTACATAAAATGTCATCTATACAAACAGAAATATCATGTTTGTTTGTTGCAGTTCCTCTAGCTTTCTCCCTAGAAAATACGAATGTGTAGAGCTTGTGTCCCTATTATGAACCAATTAGTGTTACAACGGTACAAAATTAAATGTTCCCTGATAACAAACATTCAAAACAATAAAGTCCGTGGATAATATGAGGAATGCACAAACTCAGAGGCTGTAGCAATATCTGGGATTAAGTTAGCCAAAACAAAACCGGACATTTCCGGTTTCATCCAGTCATATCCGGACAAACTGGTGTGGAATTCGTATGCAATGGACCGACAAAATCAGAGTAAAAATGGTTTTGGAGAAAAGCAATGTCTTTTCGTTAGGCAAGTGCATAAAATGGCATATAGACAAACACAAATATCATGTTTGTTTGCCGCAGTTCCTCTAGCTTTCTCCCTAGAAAATACGAATGTGTAGAGCTGGTGTACCCATGATGAACCAATTAGTGTTTCAACGATACAAAATTAAATGCTCCCTGATAAAAACATTCAAAACAATAAAGTCCATCGATAATAAATAGAAATCACAAACACTGAGGCTTTCACAATATTTCGGATTGAGTTAGCCAAAACACAACCAGATATTTGTGGTACATCAAGTCATATCCGGACAAACTGGTGTGGAATTCGTATACAATGGACCGAGAAAATCACAGTAAAAAGGGTTTTGGAGAAAAGCAAAGTCTTTTCGTTAGGAAAGTGCATAAAATGTCATCTATACAAACAGAAATATCATGTTTGTTTGCCGTAGTTCCTCTAGATTTCTGCGTAGAAAATACGAATGTGTAGAGCTGGTGTCTCCATGTGGAAATTATTAGTGTTTTGCATCACAAAATTAAATGTTCCGTAATAAAAAATATTTAAAACAATAAAGTCTCTAGTTAATATCAGGAATACGCAAATACAGAGGCGGTAACAATATTTGGGATTGAGTTAGCCAAATCAATACCGGATATTTCCTGTTTCATACAGTAATATCCGGACAAACTGGTGTGGAATTCCCATGCAATGGAGTTTGAAAATGACAGTAAAAAAGGTTTTGGAGAAAAGCAAAGTCTTTTCGTTAGGAAAGTACATAAAATGTCATCTATACAAAGGAAAATATCATGTTTGTTTGCCACAGTTCCTCTAGCTTTCTCCGTAGAAAATAGGAATGTGTAGAGCTGGTGTCTCCATGTGGAAGCAGTTAGTGTTTCCAAGCACAAAATTCAATGTTCCGTGATAAAAAGCATTCAAAAAAAATAAAGTCTGTGGATAATATTAGGAATACACAAACACAGAGGCTGTAGAATTATTTCGGATTGAGTTAGCCAAAACACAACCAGATAATTTTGGTTTCATCCAGTCATGCCCGGACAAACTGATGTGGAATTCGTATGCAATGGACTAAGAAAATCACAGTACAAATGGTTTTGGAGAAAAGCAAAGTCTTTTCCTTAGGCAAGTGCATAAAATGTCATCTATAGAAAGAGAAATATCATGTTTGTTTGCCGCAGTTCCTCTAGGTTTCTACCTAGAAAATATGAATGTGTAGAGATGGTGTCTCCATGTGTAACCAATTCGTGTTTCAACGGTACAAAATTAAATGTTCCCTGATAAAAAACATTGAAAACAATAAAGTCCGTTGATAATATCAGGAATACACAAACACAGAGGCTGTACCAATATCTGGGATTGAGTTAGCCAAAACACAACCAGATATTTCTCTTTTTATCCTGTCATTTCCGGACAAACTGGTGTGGAATTCGTATGCAATGGACCGATAAAATCAGAGTGAAAATGGTTTTGGAGAAGAGCAAAGTCTTTTCATTAGGCAATTGCATGAAATGTCATCGATACAAACATAGATATCATGATTGTTTGCCACAGTTCCTCTAGCTTTCTCCCTAGAAAATAAGAATCTGTAGAGCTGGTTTTCCCATGATGAACCCATTAGTGTTTCTAAGGTACAAAATTAAATGTTCCCTGATAAAAACATTCAAACCAATAAAATCCGTTGATTATATCCAGAAAACAAAAACACAGAACTGGAGCAATATTTCGGATTTAGTGAGCCAAAACACAACCCGATATTTCTGGTTTCATCCAGTCATATCCGGATAAAATGGTGTGGAATTCGTATGAAATGGACCAAGAAAACCAGAGTAAACATGTTTTTGGAGAAAAGCAAAGTCTTTATAGGCAAGTGCATAAAATGTCATCTATAGAAACCAAAACATTACGTTTGTTTGCCACAGTTCCTCTAGCTTTCTGCCTAGACAATACGAATGTGTAGAGCTGGTGTCTCCATGTGGAACCAATTACTGAATCCAAGCTCAAAATAAAATATTCCCCGATAAAAACCATTCAAAACAATAAAGTCCATTGATAATATCCAGAAAAAAAAAAAACACAGAGGCTGTAGCAATATCTGGTATTGAGTTAGCCAAAACAAAACCGGATATATGCGTTTTCATCCAGTCATATCCGGACAAACTGGTATGGAATTCGTGTGCAATGGACTGAGAAAATCACAGTAAAAATGGTTTTGGAGAAAAGCAAATTCTTTTCGTTAGGAAAGTGCATAAAATGTCATCGATACAAACAGAATTATCATGTTTGTTTGCCACAGTTCCTCTAGCTTTCTCCCTAGAAAATAGGAATGTGTAGAGCTGGTGGCTCCATGTGGAACCAATTAGTGTTTCCAAGCACAAAATTGAATATTCCCTGATATAAAATATTCAAAACAATGAAGTCAATGGATAATATCCGGAAAGCACAAACACAGAGGCTGTAGCAAAATCTGGGAATGAGTTAGCCAAAAGAGAACCGGATATTTCTGGTTCCATCCAGTCATATCAGGACACACTGGTGTGGAATTCGTATGCAATGGACCGAGAAAATCACAGTAAAAATGGTTTTTGAGAAAAGCAAAGTCTTTTCGTTAGGCAAGTGCATAAAATGTCATCTATACAAACAGAAATATCATGTTTGTTTGCCGTAGTTCCTCTAGCGTTCTCCGTAGGAAATATGAATGTGTAGAGCTGGTGTCTCCATGTGGAACCAATTAGTGTTTCCAAGCACAAAATTAAATGTTCCTTGATAAAAAAAACATTCAAAACAATAAAGGCCGTGGATAATATCCGGAAAACACAAACACAGAGGCTGTAGAAATATCTGGGATTGAGTTAGCCAAAACACAACCGGATATTTCCGGTTTCATCCAGTCATATGCGGACAAATTGGTGTGGAATTCGTATGCAATGGACCGAGAAAATCACAGTAAAAATAGTTTTGGAGAAAAGCAAAGTCTTTTCGTTAGGAAAGTGCATAAAATGTCATCAATAAAAACAGAAATATCATGTTTGTTTGTTGCAGTTCCTCTAGCTTTCTCCCTAGAAAATAGGAATGTGTAGAGCGGGTGGCTCCATGTGGAACCAATTAGTGTTTTCAAGCACAAAATTGAATATTCGCTGATATAAAATATTCAAAACAATGAAGTCAATGGATAGTATCCGGAAAGCATAAACACAGAGGCTGTAGCAAAATCTGGGAATGAGTTACTCAAAACAGAACCCGATAATTCTGGTTCCATCCAGTCATATCAGGACACACTGGTGTGGAATTCGTATGCAATGGACCGAGAAAATCACAGTAAAAATTGTTTTTGAGAAAAGCAAAGTCGTTTCGTTAGGCAAGTGCATAAAATATCATCGATACAAACAGAAATGTCATGTTTGTTTGCCGCAGTTCCTCAGGCTTTCTCCCTAGAAAATACGAATATGTAGCACTGGTGTCTCCATGTGGAACCAATTACTGTATCCTAGCTCAAAATAATACGTTCCCTGATAAAAAAAAACATTCAAAACAATAAAGTCCATGGATAATATCCGGAAAACACAGACACCGAGGCTGTAGAAATATCTGGGATTGAGTAAGCCAAAACACAACCAGATAT
This sequence comes from Lepus europaeus, assembly GCF_033115175.1. Taxonomy (NCBI): domain Eukaryota; kingdom Metazoa; phylum Chordata; class Mammalia; order Lagomorpha; family Leporidae; genus Lepus; species Lepus europaeus. The sequence goes on from NW_026909285.1 coordinate 2,184,502, forward strand.
TTCTGCTTTCTTCCAGTCATATCCGGAAAAAGTTCTTTAGAATTCGTATGCAATGGACCGAGAAAATCAGAGTACAAATGGTTTTGGAGAAAAGCAAAGTGATTTCATTGGGCAAGTGCATAAAATATCATCGATACAAACAGAAATGTCAAGTTTCTTTACTGCAGTTTCTCTAGCTTTCTCCCTAGAAAATACGAATGTGTAGAGCTGGTGTCTCCAAGTGCAACCAATTACTGTATCCAAGCTGAAAATAAAATGTTCCCCGATAAAAAACATTCAAAACAATAAAGTCCATTGATAATATCTAGAAAACACAAACACAGAGGCTGTAGCATTATTTCGCATTGAGTTAGCCAAAACACAACCGGATATTTCGGGTTTCATCCAGTGATATCAGGAAAAAGTGGTTTGGAATTGGTATGCAATGGACCGAGAAAATCACAGTACAAATGGTTGTGGAGAAAAGCAGTCTTTTCGTTAGGCAAGCGCATAAAATGTCATCTATACAAACAGAAATATCATGTTTGTTTGCTGCAGTTCTTCTAGCTTTCTCCCTAGAAAATAGGAATATGTAGAGCTTGTGTCTCCATGTGGAAACAATTACTGTATCCTAGCTCAAAATAAAATGTTCCCATAAAAATATTCAAAACAATAAAGTCCATTGATAGTATCCAGAAAAAACAAACACAGAGGCTGTAGCAATATCTGGGATTGAGTTAGCCAAAACACAACCGAATATTTCTGTTTTAATCCAGTCATATCCGGAGAAAAGGTTGTGGAATTGGTAGGCAATGGACGGAGAAAATCACAGTACAAATGGTTTTGGAGATAAGCAAAGTCGTTTCGTTAGGCAAGTGCATAAAATGTCATCTATACAAACAGAAATATCATGTTTGTTTGTCGCAGTTCCTCTAGCTTTCTCCCTAGAAAATACAAATGTGTAGAGATGGTGTTCCCATAATGAACCAATTAGTGTTTCAACGGTACAAAATTGAATGTTCCCTGATGAAAACATACAAAACAATAAGTACCTCGATAATATCCAGAAAAAACAAATACAGAGCCTTTCACAACATTTCGTATTGAGTTAGCCAAAGCACAACCGGATATTTTGGGTTTCATCCAGTCATATCCGGTAAGCTTTTGTGGAATTTGTATTCAATGGACTGAGAAAATCACAGTGAAAATGGTTTTGGAGAAAATTAAAGTCTTTTCGTTAGGCAAGTGCATAAAATGTTATCTACACAAACAGAAATATCATCTTTGTTTGCCACAGTTCCTCTAGCTTTCTACCTAGAAAATACGAATATGTGGAGCTGGTGTCTCCATGTGGAACCAATTACTGTATCCAAGCTCAAAATTAAATATTCCCCGATAAAAAGCATTCAAAACAATAAAGTCCATTGATAGTTTCCAGAAAAAACAAACTAAAGGCTGTAGCAATATCTGGGATTGAGTTAGCCAAAACACAATCAGATATTTCTGGTTTCCTCCAGTCATATCCGGACAAATTACTGTGGAATTCGTATGCAATGGACCGAGAAATTCTCAGTAGAAATAGTTTTTGAGAAAAGCAAAGTCTTTTCGTTAGGCAAGTGCATAAAATGTCATCAATACAAACAGAAATATCATGTTTGTTTGCCGCAGCTCCTCTAGATTTCTCCCTAGAATATACGAATGTGTAGAGGTGGTGTCGCCATGATGAACCAATTAGTGTTTCAAGGGGACAAAATTTAATATTCCCCGATAAAAACATTCAAAACAATAAAGTCCATTGATAGTATCCAGAAAAAACAAACACAGAGGCTGTACCAATATCTGGGATTGAGTTAGCCAAAACACAACTGCATGTTTCTGGTTTCATTCAGTCATATCCGGACAAACTCCTGTGGAATTCGTATGCAATGGACCGAGAAAATCACAGTAAAAATGGTATTGGAGAAAAGCAAAGTCTTTTCGTTAGGAAAGTGCATAAAATGTCATCTATACAAACAGAAACATCATGTTTGTTTGCCGCAGTTCCTCTAGCTTTCTCCCTAGAAAATACGAATGTGTAAGCTGGTGCCCCCATGATGAACCTATTAGTGATTCAACGGAACAAAATTAAATGTTCCCTGATAAAAACTTTCAAAACAATAAAGTCCGTCGATAATATCCAGAAAACACAAACACAGAGGCTTTCAAAGTATTTCGGATTGAGTTAGCCAAAACACAACCGGATATTTCTGGTTTCATCCTATCATATCTGTACAAACTGGTGTGGAATTCGTATGCAATGGACCGAGAAAATCACAGTACAAATGGTTTTGGAGAAAAGCAAAGTCTTCTCGTTAGGCGAGTGCATAAAATGTCATCTCTACAAATAGAAATATCATGTTTGTTTGCCACAGTTCCTCTAGCTTTCTACCTAGAAAATACGAATATGTGGAGCTGGTGTCTCCATGTGGAATCAATTACTGTATCCAAACTCAAAATTAAATGTTCCCCGATAAATGGCATTCAAAACAATAAAGTCCATTGATAGTTTCCAGAAAAAACAAACATAGAGCCTGTAGCAATATCTGGGATTGAGTTAACCAAAAAACAACCGGATATTTCCGGTTTCATCCAGTCATATCCAGACAAACTTGTGTGGAATTCATATGCAGTGTACCGAGAAAATCACAGTAAAAATGGTTTTTGAGAAAAGCAAAGTATTTTCTTTAGGCAAGTGCATAAAATGTCATCTATACAAACAGAAATATCATATTTGTTTGCTGCAGTTCATCTAGCTTTCTCCATAGAAAATACGAATATGTGGAGCTGGTGTCACCATGTGGAACCAAATACTGTATCCAAGCTCAAAATAAAATATTCCCCAATAAGAAGCATTCAAAACAATAAAGGCCATTGATAGTATCCAGAAAAATCAAACACAGAGGCTGTAGTAATATCTGTGATTGAATTACCCAAAACAAAACCGGGTATTTCCGGTTTCATCCAGTCATATCCGGACAAACTGGTCTGGAATTCGTATGCAGTTTATCGAGATAATCACAGAAAAACGGTTTTGGAGAAAAGCAAAGTCTTTTCGTTAGGCAAGTGCATAAAATGTCATCTATACAAACAGATATATCACGTTTGTTTCCCACAGTCCCTCTAGCATTCTCCTTAGAAAATACGAATACGTAGAGCTGGTGTCTCCATGTGGAACCAATTACTGTATCCAACAATAAAATTAAATGTTCCCTGATAAGAAACATTAAAACAATAAAGCCCATTGATAATATCCATAAAACACAAACACAGAGGCTGTAGCAAATTCTGGGGTTGAGTTAGCCAAAACAAAACCCGATATTTCCGGATTCATCCAGTCATATCAGGACTAACTGGTATGGAATTTGTATGCAATGGATCAAGAAAATCACAGTAAAAATAGTTCGGAGAGAAGCTATGTCTTTTCTTTAGGTAAGTGCAAAAATGTCATCGATACAAACAGAAATATCATGTTTGTTTGCTGCAGTTCCTCTACCTTTCTCCCTAGAACATACGGATACCTTAAGCTGGTGTCCCCATGATAAACCAATTAGTGTTTCTAAGGTACAAAATTGAATGTTCCCTGATAAAAACATTCAAAACAATAAAGTCCATCAATAATATCCAGAAAACACAAACACAGAGGCTTTCACAATATCGTGCCTTGGGTTAGCCAAAATACAACCAGATATTTCCAGTTTCATCCAGACATATCCGGACAACGTGGTGTGGAATTCTTATGCAAAGAACCGAGAGATCACAGTAAAAATGGTTTTGGAGAAAAGCAAAGTCTTTTCCTTAGGCAACTGCATAATATATCATCTATACAAACAGAAATATCATGTATGTTTGTCGCAGTTCCTCTAGCTTTCTCCCTAGAAAATACGAATGTGTAGAGCTGGTGTCTCCATGTGGAACCAATTAGTGTTTCTAAGCACAAAATTAAATGTTCTCTGATAAAAAAACATTCAAAACAATAATGTTCGTTGATAATATCCAGAAAACACATACACAGAGGCAGTAGCAATACCTGGGATTGAGTTAGCCAAAACAGATCCGGATATTTCCGGTTTCATACAATCATATCCAGACAAACTGGTGTGGAATTCGTACGCAATGGACCAAGAAAATCACAGTAAAAATGGTTTTGCAGAAAAGCAAAGTCTTTTCGTTAGGCAAGTGCATAAAATGTCATCTATAGAAACAGAAATATCATGTTTGTTTCCCACAGACCCTCTAGCATTCTCCCTAGAAAATACGAATACGTAGAGCTGGTGCTCCATGTGGAAGCAATTACTGTATCCAAGAACAAAATTAAATGTTCCCTGATAAGAAACATTAAAAACAAAAAAGTCAGTTGATAATATCCACAAAACACAAACACAGAGGCTGTAGCAATATCTAGGATTGAGTTAGCCAAAACAAAACCGGATATTTCCAGTTTCATCCAGTCATATCCGGACAAAGTGGTGTGGAATTCGTATGCAATGGACCGAGAAAATCACAGTAAAAATAGTTTGGAGAGAAGCAAAGTCTTCTCTTTAGGTAAGTGCATAAAATGTCATCTATACAAACGGAAATATCAGGTTTGTTTGCCGCAATTCCTCTAGCTTTCTCCCTAGAAAGTAGAAATGTGTAGAGCTGGTGTCCCCATGCTGAACCAATTAGTGTTTCCAAGCTCAAAATAAAATGTTCCCTGATAAAAAACATTCAAATCAATAAAGCCGGTGGATAATATCAGGATTACACAAACACAGAGGCTATAGCAATATCTGGGATTGAGTTAGCCAAAACAATCTGGATATTTCCCGTTTCATCCATTATATCCGGAAAAACTGGTCCGGAATTCGTATGCAGTTTATCAAGATAATCACAGCAAAATGGTTTTGGAGAAAAGTAAAGTCTTTTCGTTAGGCAAGTGCATAAAATGTCATCTATACAAACAGAAATATCATGTTTGTTTGCGTAGTTCTTCTAGCTTTCTCCCTAGAAAAATACGAATGTGTAGAACTGGTTTCCCCATGATGAACCAATTAGTGTTTCAACAGTACAAAATTAAATGTTCCCTGATAAAAACATTCAAAACAATAAAGTCCATCGATTATATCCAGAAAACACAAACACAGAGGCTTTCACAATATTTCGGATTGAGTTAGCCAAAACTCAACCCGATATTTTGGATTCATTCAGTCATATCCGGAGAAACTGGTAAGGAATTCTAATGCAATGGACTGAGATATCACAGTAGAAATGGTTTGGAGAAAAGCAAAGTCTTTTCATTGGGCAAGTGCATAAAATGTCATGCATACAAACAGAAATATCATGTTTGTTTGCCGCAGTTCCTTTAGCTTTCTCCCTAGAAAATATGAATGTGTAGATCTGGTGTCTCCATGTGGAACCAATTAGTGTATCCAACCACAAAATTTAATGTTCCCTGATAAAAAACATTCAAAACAATAAACTCCCTGAAAAATATCAGGAATACACATACACAGAGGCAGTAGCAATATCTGGAATAGAGTTAGTCAAAACAGATCCGCATATTTCCGGTTTTATCCAGTCATATCCGGACAAAATGGTGTGGAATTTGTATGCAATGGACAAAGAAAATCACAGGAAAAATTGTTTTGCAGAAAAGCAAAGTCTTTTCTTTAGAAAAGTGCATAAAATGTCATCTATACAAACAGAAATATCATGTTTGTTTCCCACAGTTCCTCTAGCATTCACCCTAGAAAATACGAATATGTAGAGCTGGTGTCTCTATGTGGAACCAATTACTGTATCCAAGAACAAAATTAAATGTTCCCTGATAAGAAACATTAAAAACAATAAAGCCCATTGATAATATCCAGAAAACACAAACATAGAGGCTGTAGCAATGTCTGGGATTGAGTTAGCTAGAACAAAACCAGATATTTCCGGTTTCATCCCATCATATCCGGACAAAGTGGTGTGGAATTCGTATGCAATGGACCGAGAAAATCACAGTAAAGAAGGTTTTGGAGGAAAGGAAAGTCTTTTTGTTAGGCAAGTGCATAAAATGTCATCTATACAAGCATAAATATGTTTGTTTGCCGCAGTTCCTCTAGCTTTCTTCATAGAATATATGAATGTTTAGAGCTGCTGTCTCCATGTGGAACCGATTAGTGTTTCCAAGCACAAAATTAAATGTTCCCTGATAAAAAACATTCAAAACAATAAACTCCGTGAATAATATCAGGAATACACATACACAGAGGCGGTAGCAATATCTGGGATAGAGTTAGTCAAAACAGATCCGCATATTTCCGGTTTCATCCAGTCATATCCTTAAAAAGTGGTGTTGAATTCGTATATAATGGACACAGACAATCACAGTAAAAATGGTTTTGGAGGAAAGCAAAGTCTTTTCGTTAGGCAAGTGCATAAAATATCACGTATAGAAACAGAAATATCATGTTTGTTTGCCGCAGTTCCTCTAGCTTTCTCCCTAGAAAATACGAGTGTGTACAGCTTGTTTCTCCAAGTGGAACCAATTAGTGTTTCCAAGCACAAAATTTAATGTTCCCAGATAAAAAACATTCAAAACAACAAAGTCCGACGATATATTCGGAAAACACAAACACAGAGGTTGTAGCAATATCCGGAATTGAGTTAGCCAAAAAAAAAACCTGGATATTTCTCGTTTCAAGCACTCATATCCACACAAAGTGGTGTGGAATTCGTATGCAATGGACTGAGAAAATCACAGTAAAAATGGTTTTGGAGGAAAGCAAAGTCTTTTTGTTAGGGAAGTGCATAACATGTCATCTATACAAACAGTAATATCATGTTTGTTCTCCGAAGTTCCTCTAGCTTTCTCCCTACAAAATACGAATGTGTAGAGGGGGTGTCTCCATGTGGAACCAATTAGTGTTTATAAGCACAAACTTAAATGTTCCCTGATAAAAATATTCAAAACAATAAAATCCATCGATAATATCCAGAAAACACAAACACAGACGCTGTCGCAATATCTGGGATTGAGTTAGCCAAAAGACACCCAGGTATTTCTGGTTTCATCCACTCAATTTCGGACAAAGTCTGTGGAATTCGTATATAATGAGCACAGACAAAATCAGTAAAAATGGTTTTGGAGAAAAGCAAAGTCTTTTTGTTAGGCAAGTGCATAAAATGTCACCTATACAAACAGAAATATCATGTTTGTTTGCAGCAGTTCCTCTAGCTTTCTCGCTAGAAAATACGAATGTGTAGAGCTGGTGTCTCCAAGTGGAACCAATTAGTGTTTCCAAGCACAAAATTAAATGTTCCCTGATAAAAAACATTCAAAACAATAAAGTCCATCGGAAATATCCAGAAAACACCAACACCGAGGCTGTCGCAATATCTGGGATTGAGTTAGCCAAAACACAACCGGATATTTCTGGTTTCATGCAGTCATATCCGGATAAAGTGGTGTGGAATTCATGTTCAATTTATCGGGAACATCACAGTAAAAATGGTTTTTGAGAAAAGAAAAGTCTTTTCATTAGGCAAGTTCATAAAATGTTGTTTTGCCCCCAAGTCCGTGGTCCCCCGAAAGTCACACCACCAGAGACCAAAGTTGAAGCTAATAAGCAGGGTCGTTTTTATTACGAGTTCGAACTCGGGTCTCTCAGTGCCTCCAGGAGAGGAAGCCCTCTGAGAAGCCCTGAGCCTAATTGTTACAGAGTTTTTATTATCACTTACAAGCAAGTGTTAAGGGGATGCTGTAGATCAAGTTGACACTTCTGATAAGTCCCGGCATTGCAGCTGCTGACTCCGGGGGTAGTGGCTGGTTGTTATCTAAAGGTTTGAACCCTATAGGTACAGATAATTACTTTACATTCCTGGACCTGGGTCAGGGTAGGGTCACATCTGGCCAGATGGAGGGAAGGGACGTGTACAATAAAGAGTGCCAGGAATGGGCAGTGGTTCAGGTCATACAATAATCAACTTAATATAGTTACTGGATTACTTAGCTCATCATCTAACATAATACATATTATAAAGTCTTTTTACTAATGGTTGCCTAACAAGCTAACGTGGTTACACTTTAGGTTACATTGAAATAATGATAGCACTAGTACAATGGATATTAAAGGCATAGTAAAAGCTGGTTGTGCAGGTGCCTTCTCATTCCCCCCTTACACATGAGACTTATTTGGAGCCAATCTTGGCTCTTTTATAGGCCTTACGCTTTATAATTGCTGTTCATCTAAGGGTTGGTACTGTGTCCGCAGCACAATAAGCTAGACCGTGTTTATCCTGTCTTTAACAAATGTTACTAGTTTGTTGATAACACAGGGGCCTATGGTTAAGATTATTATTAACAGAAGTAAAGGGCCAGTTATAGCTGATAATAAAGTTGTTAGCCAAGGAGAATAATTAAACCATGATTTAAACCATCCCTCTTGTTGTTCCCTTTTTCGTTTTCTTTTTTTAGCCCCTCACATACTTTAGCCATGGAGTCCTCTACTACTCCTGTGTGGTCGGCATAGAAACAACACTCCTCCCCCTAGGCGGCACACAGTCCTCCCTGCTGTAGAAACAGCAAGTCCAGTCCTCGCCTATTTTGGAGGACAACTTCTGACAGGGATCTGAGAGACTTGGTTAAGCCCGCGATAGATCGGTCAATTCTCGCTAAGTCTTCATCTATCGCCATTCGGAGAGCTGAATACTGGTTTACTTGCCTGGCTACAGCAGTGGCTCCCAACCCTGTCCCTGCCAGCCCTAACAGTCCAGCTACTGTGATTATACCGGTTGCCACTTCCCGGCACTCTGCTGAGTGACGTGGTGGGCCTCAGGCTGGACAGGAGTTCCTTATAGGGATGATATATTATTTGAGGGTACAATCTAACTAGAAGGCACCATTTATTATTGTTTTGTAACACTGTCCCTGACACACACGGGGTCACTCCTGAAGCATTACAGGCCCACCACGTATTTCCCGGCACTGGGTAAGAACAGGGAGGCATTGCTGAGGACAGTGTGATTACACATTGATCCAGCAGAAATCGTGGGGGATATGCATGTTCCACGACCCCGCACGACCTGTAAGGTGGTCCCAGATTCCATCTGTCTCTGCCAGCGGCAGCCCTCTTGGGTTGTCCCAGAGAGTGAGAGACCTGTCACGGCTGACGCCTCATAATAGGGTGGCGAGGCCTGATAACATAGCCAGCAGGAATTATTTAAGTTAGGGAAAGAAGCGTTCAGGGCCACATAAGCACTATTTAAGAGTCACCACAGTGGACCAGATTGTTGGGGTTTTGACATTTTTCTGTTACTGGCTGAGGCAGGTCGGGCCCTGTCTTTGCGTGCCTCTTTTGATTTTGAACCTTTGCCTGGGCTGGTCATAATGGGTCGGTCCTTGCCCTTTTTTACCCGGGGAGGAGGACTTGGGTTGGGTCTGGGTCTTTGGGTCGGTGAGGGCTCAGGCTCGGGAATAAGGAACTTATTCGGCCCCACCCCAATTGTGAGGCTCACTTGAGACCACCACAGTAAACTGACTGCCTGGGTCAGACCCGGAGACATATAGTCTCAGTCCCCATGTTTTCCCCTTAACCCATTGAGAATTCTGTATTTTTTGCCATGTTTTTACCTTAATTTGGATTGGGTTTCTTTTTCCCACCTGAGGACTTGACCCACCCACTCTGGCCATCTCCAGATTTTTGTCCCTAGGAGTCAACCGTGGGGCTATTGTCTCACATCCCCAGTGATGGCAGTAATAATCGCCTGCCCCCCACAGCCTGGGGAGCCTTCTGCAGGACAGACATACCATTTAGTTTGTTGTAAGTTGGCCTCTATACCAGTTTGCCCACACCCCACCAACCTTACCCCGGGATTCCAATGCCAATCGGCTAGTGAGGTAAATGTTTTAACTCCGGGCCTGGAGATCAGCCTCGTGTCCACTTCCTGCCACATGGTGCAGAGATCTACGATGAACGTGGGCTGTCCTGTGCCATTATAGCGGTCAATTACTCTTCCCATCACACTCAAGGTCCAGTAGCCTGGTGGAGGTTGGTGAGGAATGATGTCCAAAGTCACTCTCCCCCCAACAGACAGAATCAGTAGGATTATGAGGTCAGGCCTCATTTCTCGGGTGATCAGTGGCCTGTGGGATATGACGCAATCTAAGCTTCAGGGGGTGACTTTTATCTCAAGTTTTGTCGACCCTCCAAATCGACTTGGATGTAAGAGGTTCTATGAGGTCCTGGAATGGGTCCGCTGATTTAGCGTGAGTGTGATGAACCCAGGAGGACACTCTGTCTACCTTGAGGGCAGTGGGGGTCGTCAAGATGACTTGGAAGGGTCCCTTCCACCTGGGTTCCAAGTTTTCCCATCGGTGGCACTTCACGAACACCCAGTCGCCCGGCCAGTAGCTGTGGGGCACCGGAGGAGGCCCTGTCTCGTACAGGTCTTTCAGTTTTTGCCACACCTGTTTGTGGACCCCCTGCAGGATTTGGAGTGAAGACAGGAGTTCAAAATCGTCATCATTTTTAATCAGATTTTCTTTAAGATTAGGTATAATGGGAGGTGGCCTGCCAAACAAAATTTCATAGGGAGTAAGCCCTAGTTTGTATGGGGAATTGCGAACCCTATACAGAGCGTAGGGGAGGATGGCTACCCAGTTTGCGCCAGTCTCCATGGTCAATTTGGTTAAAGTCTCCTTTAATGTTCTGTTCATTCTTTCTACCTGTCCTGAACTTTGGGGCCTGTATGCACAATGTAATTTCCAATCCGCCCCAAGTATGGAAGCCAACCCCTGACTTACCTTAGAGATAAATGCCGGTCCATTGTCTGAGCCTATCATTACTGGAAATCCATACCTGGGTAAGATGTCCTCCAGTATCTTTTTGGCCACCACCTGGGCTGTTTCATTCTTAGTGGGAAAGGCTTCTACTCATCCTGAAAAGGTATCTACAAAAACTAATAAGTATTTGTACCCGTACTTTCCTGGCTTTACCTCAGTAAAATCTACTTCCCAATAGGCTCCTGGTTTATCTCCTCGCTGTCTTGTTCCAGAATTCTGAACATTCCTTCCTGCATTAGTGAGTTGACAGACTTTACATTTGACAACAATTTGGTCAATTTTGCTGGGGGCCTCTTTTATTCGTAGTTTCGTTTGTCTCATTAAGTCCTGTATCCTCCTGGTGCCTAGGTGAGTGCTGTGGTGGATATTTTGTAATACTCTTTCTCCTAGTTTTTCAGGGAGTATGATGCAACATTCAGAGTCTCTCCACCACCCATCAAGGAGCTGTGCCTCAGGGAGTGTTTTTACCCATTGCAGGTCTTCCTCGGTGTACTCGGGCATTGGAGGCAAATTCCTGGGTCCTGGATCAGGGAATTGTTGTTGCACGACTACAGCCTGAATTGGGGACATAGCTATTTTCTTAGCAGTCTGATCAGCGAAATAATTGCCCCTTGACACAGGGTCTATAGGTTTCTGGTGGCCCAGGCAATGCACAATTGCCAATCTTTTTGGCTCCCATAAAACGGCTAGGAGAGCTAAGATTTCTTCTTTGTTCTTTATGGTTTTTCCCTCTGCTGTCAGGAGACCTCTTTCACGATATATAGCCCCATGTATATGGGCAGTGGCAAAGGCATACCGGCTATCAGTGTAGACCGTAAGTCTTTTTCCCTTTCCCAGTTTTAAAGCTTGGGTTAGGGCTATCAGTTCCGCTTTCTGTGCCAAGGTGTCTGTCGGCAGGGGCTCGGCCCATATTATCTCAGTCTCTGACACCACTGCTGCCCCTGCATACCTCTGTCGTTGATGTACGAAGCTGCTCCCGTCGGTAAACCAGGTTACCTCAGTGTTGGGCAGGGGGTGATCCTGTAGATCTTCCCTTACTCCGTGCACCTGGGCTAATACCTCGACACAATCATGGAGTGGAGCTTCCAGATCCGGGTCAGGGAACAGGGAGGCAGGGTTTAGGGTGGTTGGTGGCTGAAAGAAAATTCTGAGAGGGTTTAGCAATAGCCCTTCGTAGTGAGTTAGCCGTGCATTGCTAAGCCATCGGTCGGGAGGCTGCTTTAGGAGGCCTTCAACAGCATGGGGTGTGGTGACCTGCAGTTCTTGCCCCATGGTTAGCTTGTCTGCATTTTTTACCATCAGGGCAGTAGCTGCTATCATTCTAAGACAAGGGGGCCATCCGGTGGCTACAGAGTCAAGTTTCTTTGATAAGTATGCTACGGGCCGTTTCCAAGGGCCTATGGGCTGAGTCAGAACTCGCTTAGCTCCCCCCTTGCTCTCGTCCACAAATAGTTGAAAAGGCTTGGATGCATCAGGGAGTCCCAGTGCTAGGGCCAAGAGCAGCGCTGTTTTTATCTTCTGAAAGGCTTTTTCAGCCTCCTCTGTCCATTGGAAGGGCTGCTGATCTTTTGTCATCAGGTAGAGGGGTTTGGCCAACTCAGCAAACCCAGGGATCCACAATCGGCAGAAGCAGGCTGACCCCAAAAACTCCCGAACTTGTCTTTGTGATTGCGGTTGGGGGATTTGGAGCACAGTCTCTTTGCGTCCAGGGGTCAGCCATCATTGCCCCCCTTTCAATAGGTACCCCAGGTATGTTACCTCAGTCTTGCAGAGTTGGGCCTTCTTAGCAGATGCTCTATAGCCCAGGCTCCCCAAAGTGTGCAAGAGGTCCTCCGTTCCTCGGGTGCATTCCTCGAGGGTCTGTGCTGCTATTAGCAGATCATCTACATATTGTAAGAGGGTTAGGTTTAGGTGTGTCTGTCGGTACTCACTCAAATCTTCATGAAGAGCCTCATCGAATAGGGTGGGAGAGTTTTTAAACCCTTGTGGCAGCCGTGTCCAAGTTAGCTGTCCATTGATGCCTCTCTCTGGGTCCGTCCATTCGAAGGCGAAAAGTTCTTGGCTCTTAGGTGCTAGGGGTAAGCTAAAGAAAGCATCTTTTAGATCTAAAACAGTATACCATTGTTTTTCAGGACTGAGAGCACTAAGGAGGGTGTAGGGGTTTGGCACTGTTGGGTGGATATCAATAGTTCTTTTGTTAACCTCCCTCAAGTCCTGTACAGGCCGATAGTCCCCCATGGTGGGCTTACGCACTGGCAATAGAGGCGTGTTCCAGGCCGATTGGCATGGTCGCAGAACTCCCTGGTCTAGGAGGCACCAAATGTGGGGTGTAATTCCCACTCTTGCTTCTAGGGGCATAGGGTATTGTCGAACCCGGACTGGATCCGCCCCAGGTTTTGTCTCTATGTATATGGCTGGTCGGTGGGCAGCCAGTCCCATTCCCCCAGTCTCCGCCCATGCCTCTGGGAAGCACTGGACCCACCTGTCAATTTCTTGTCCAGGCTCCTCAGGTTGTTGGTGAATGCGGTATTCATCTTCCAGGGACAGAGTTAATACTGAAACTGGTCCACCGTGTGAATCCGTCACCTTTGGCCCATCAGGTAGGAAGCAAATTTGGGCTCCTATTTTAGTTAGTAAGTCTCTCCCCAGAAGGGGGTATGGACTCTCAGGGATGACCAAGAAAGAATGGGACACTCTGTTGGTCCCCAAGTCCACAGCTCTTTTAGTTGTCCATGGGTACTTTTTGATTCCTGTGGCTCCTTGCACCCAAGAAGAGGTGGCTGATAGCTTCCCTCTAGGGCTAGTGAGAACTGAGTGCTGGGCTCCTGTGTCTACTAAAAGCTGGACAGGATTCCCCTCCACTTGTAGAGTTACCCTGGGTTCAGGGAGGGGACCCGAACCCCGTCCCCCCTAATCTTCAGAATCTTGGGTCACTAGTACAGCAGGGGGTTGCGTGGAAGGTGTTTCCTGCCATCGGCCTGGCTTGGCTCTTTTCTTTTTTGGACAGTCTCTAGCCCAATGGCCGATCTCCTTGCAATAGGCACACTGGTCTTTATCTAATTTTTATAGGGTATTTTTGGGCATGTGGAATTTTCCTGCGGTTGCTTCCCTTGAACTGCAGCCACCAGTACTCTCGTCATCTTTTCTGTTGCCCTCAACTGCTTTTCTTCGGGGGCATCCCTATTATTAAAAACTCTCTGAGCAATCCTAAGTAAATCCTGAATGTTCTTTCCCTCCAGGTCTTCTAGTTTCTGTAAATTCTTTTTAATGTCAGGAGCAGCCTGATTTACAAATGACATAACTACTGCTGCTTGGTTTTCGGGGGCCTCTGGGTCCATAGGCGTGAACTGTCTAAAGGCTTCCATTAATCTTTCTAAATACCCTGAAGGGGACTCTGTCTTTCCTTGATTAACTGCATATACCTTAGCCAAATTAGTGGGCTTGCGTGCCGCTGCCCGGAGACCCGCCATTAGAGTCTGGCGATAAACCCGTGGCCGTCCCCTACCTTCTGCCGTGTTGTAGTCCCAGCCATCTTGTGGGGGTCTGGTCAAAGGAAAAGCATCATTGATTAAATCTGGGTTGGCAGTGGGTTGACCATCGTCATCAGGAACCAATTTCCTGGCTTCTAACTGGATTCGTTCTCGCTCCTCTGTGGTAAACAGGATTCGGAGAAGTTGTTGGCAGTCATCCCAGGTGGGCTGGTGAGTAAACATAACACTATCTAAAAGAGAAATCAAATCTTTGGGATTGTCAGAAAAACGGGCATTTTGTGTCTTCCAGTTATAGAGGTCACTGGTGGAGAAGGGCCAATACTGAAGTCTAGGGTTCCCGGTGCCATCGGGCGGCCCGATTTCTCATAATGGTAGGGCCACAGTGGAGTCAGGATGCCGTGGGCTCGCCGCTCGTTGGGTTCGACACCTCGTCCTTTCTGCTGGTCCCCCTGAGTCAGCCCCTGCTCCCCTCTCTCCCTCCAGTGGAGCTGTCCATGCTCCCTCGTTCACTGGCTCTGCAGGCCTAGGATTTAGGGGAGGCAGAAGGTATGGAAGAGAGTCAAGAGTTAGGGGGTCTGAGCAGGACAGGGTACGAAGGGGCTGAGGGTTTAGTGGCTCGGGGTTTAGCAGCAGCCTACCTTGGGGGTGTGGTTCTTCCTGACTAGCCTGCTCCTGTGTGCTGTAGAGCTAGGATTTTAGCTGCGGGAAGGAAAAGTGCCAGCCAGGCCGGCAGATTATTTATTAGATCTTGCCAGACAAGAATGTAGGGGATTTGATCTGGGTAGCCATTCGGTTCTGAGAGAAAGATTTTCTCTTTAACCCTTCGTATGACTGACTGGTCGAGAGTGCCTTCTGGAGGCCATCCAACACCAAAAGCTGGCCACTCTGACCTACAGAGAGTGGCGAGTTTGTCCTTCCTGATTTCCACGCTTAAATTAGAAGCTCTATTCCTCACATCTCTGAAATGATCCATTATGATGGTGAGGGGGTGGTCTGCATCTGCCCCATCGTGGACCTACAATCCCTGGTTAAAAGGGGGGATTTTTTTTTTCAGAAGGAGGGTTAGGTTAGTCAGATAAAGGAACAAAGCAGGAACATGTAGAGTGGCTGTCCTCTTTTCTCATCCAAAGGCAGTAACCTGAAAAATAACAGTCTCAAACTGAAAGCCTTCGGCAGAACAGCAACCACACTGAAACACAGATACAGATCGCAGGCACGTTGGGCAGTCTCTGCCCGACCAGATGGACTACAATTTACACTGATAGTCCCAGATGGGGTCCGAGGAACATCTCCCAACGGCCCCGCTGACAGTCCTATAGCGCGTCCGCCAGGACTTTTCATAGGCCCAGATACAGAACCTATAGGCAACTCAGATAACACAGTCGACTACACAAAGACAATGCCGGCAAACTCACCTGGACCGGTCCTTCCACGACCCTTCAACAAGGTGTCTGGGGGGGCTTCGGCGAATCCCGGAAGAGCCCCCAGGATCTGCTATGCCCCCAAGTCCGTGGTCCCCTGAAAGTCACACCACCAGAGACCAAAGTTGAAGCTAATAAGCAGGGTCGTTTTTATTATGAGTTCGAACTCGGGCCTCTCAGTGCCTCCAGGAGAGGAAGCCCTCTGAGAAGCCCTGAGCCTAATTGTTACAGAGTTTTTATTATCACTTACAAGCAAGTGTTAAGGGGATGCTGTAGATCAAGTTGACACTTCTGATAAGTCCCGGCATTGCAGCTGCTGACTCCGGGGGTAGTGGCTGGTTGTTATCTAAAGCTTTGAACCCTATAGGTACAGATAATTACTTTGCATTCCTGGACCTGGGTCAGGGTAGGGTCACATCTGGCCAGATGGAGGGAAGGGACGTGTACAATAAAGAGTGCCAGGAATGGGCAGCGGTTCAGGTCATACAATAATCAACTTAATATAGTTACTAGATTACTTAGCTCATCATCTAACATAATACATATTATAAAGTCTTTTTACTAATGGTTGCCTAACAAGCTAACGTGGTTACACTTTAGGTTACATTGAAATAATGATAGCACTAGTACAATGGATAATAAAGGCATAGTAAAAGAAGGTTGTGCAGGTGCCTTTTCAATGTCACCTATACAAACAGAAATATCATGTTTGTTTGCGTAGTTCCTCTAGCTTTCTCCCTACAAAATATGAACGTGTAGAGCTGGTGTCTCCATGTGGAACCAATTAGTGTTTTCAAGCACAAAATTAAATGCTCCCGGATAAAAAACATTCAAAAAATAGAGTCTATCGATAATATCCAGAAAACACTGTTTGTGTGGCGATATCTGGGATTGAGTTAGGCAAAACACAACTGGATATTTCTGCTTTCATCCAGTCATATCCGGACAAACTGGTGTGGAATTCATTTGAAATGGACCGGGAACATCACAGTAAAAATGGTTTTAGAGGAAAGCAAAATCATTTCGTTAGGCAAGTGCATAAAATGTCACCTATACAAACAGAAATATCATGTTTGTTTGCCACAGTTCCTCTAGCTCTCTCCATACAAAATACAAATGTGTAAAGCTCCTGTCTCCATGTGAAAACAATTCATGTTTCCAAGCACAAAATTAAGTGTTCCCTGATAAAAAAAAATTTCAAAAAAAAAAATAAAGTTCGTTGATAATATCCGGAAAACACAAAAATAGAGGCCGTCACAATATGTAGAAGTGAGTTAGCCAAAACAAAATTGGATATTTCTAGTTTGATCCAGTAATATCCGGACAAAGTGGTGTGGAATTACTATACAATGGAAACAAACAATCACAGTAAAAATGGTTTTGGAGAAAAGCAAAGGCTTTTCATTAGGCAAGTGCATAAAATGGCACCTATACAAACAGAAATATCATGTTTGTTTGCCGCAGTTCCTCTAGCTTTCTGCCTAGAAAATATGAATGTGTAGAGTTGGTGTCTCCAAGTGGAACCAATTAGTGTTTCCAAGCACAAAATTAAATGTTCCCTGATAAAAAACATTCAAAACAACAAAGTCCGACGATACATTTGGAAAACACGAACACAGAGGATGTAGCAATATCCGGAATTGAGTTAGCCAAAAAAACCCGGATATTTCTCGTTTCAAGCACTCATATCCACACAAAGTGGTGTGGAATTCGTATGCAATGGACCGAGAAAATCACAGTAAAAATGGTTTTGGAGGAAAGCAAAGTCTGTTTGTAAGGGAAGTGCATAACATGTCATCTATACAAACAGTAATATCATGTTTGTTCTCCGAAGTTCCTCTAGCTTTCTCCCTACGAAATACGAATGTGTAGAGGGGGTGTCTCCATGTGGAACCAATTAGTGTTTATAAGCACAAACTTAAATGTTCCCTGATAAAAATATTCAAAACAATAAAATCCATCGATAATATCCAGAAAACACAAACATAGACGCTGTCGCAATATCTGGGATTGAGTTAGCCAAAAAACAACCGGATATTTCTGGTTTCATCCACTCAATTTCGGACAAAGTTCTGTGGAATTCGTATATAATGAGCACAGACAAAATCAGTAAAAATGGTTTTGGAGAAAAGCAAAGTCTTTTTGTTAGGCAAGTGCATAAAATGTCACCTATACAAACAGAAATATCATGTTTGTTTGCCACAGTTCCTCTCGCTTTCTCCCTAGAAAATACGAATGTGTAGAGCTGGTGTCTCCATGTGGAACCAATTAGTGTTTCCAAGCACAAAATTAAATGTTCCCAGATAAAAAATATTCAAAACAATAAAGTCCGTCGATAATATCCAGAAAACACAAACATAGAGGATGTTGCAATATGTGGGACTGAGTTAGCCAAAACACAAGGGGATATTTCTGGTTTCATCCAGTCATATCCGGACAAAGTGGTGTGGAATTCATATGCAATGGACTGGGAACATCACGGTGAAAATGGTTTTGGAAAAAAAGCAAAGTCTATTCGTTAGGCAAGTGCATAAAATGTCATCTATACAAACAGAATTATCATGTATTTTGCCACAGTTCCTCTAGATTTCTTCCTTAAAAATATGAATGTGTGGAGCAGGTGTCTCCATGTGGAACAAGTTAGTGTTTCCAAGCACAAATTTAAATGTTCCCTGATAAAAAACATTCAAAACAATAACGTCCGTCGATAATATCCACAAAACACAAACACAGAGGCTGTAGCAATATCCGGAATTGAGTTAGCCAAATCACAACCGGATATTTCTGATTTCATTCACTCATATGCGGACAAAGTAATGTGGAATTCATACGAAATAGACCAGGAACATCACAGTAAAAATGGTTATGGAGAAAAGTAAAGTATTTTCGTTAGGCAAGTGCATAAAATGTCATCTATACAAACAGAAATATCATGTTTGTTTGCCGCAGTTCCTCTAGCTTTCTCGCTACAAAATACGAATGTGTCAAGCTGGTGTCTCCTTGAGGAACTAATTAGAGTTTCCAAGCACAAAATTAAACGTTCCCTAATAAAAAAACATTCAAAACAATAAAGTCCGTTGATAATATCTGAAATCACAAAAACAGAGGCCGACAAAATATGTGGGATTGAGTTAGCCAAAACAAAACTGGATATTTCTGGTTTCACCCACTCATATCAGGACAAGCTGGTGTGGAATTCGTATGCAATGCACTGAAAAAATCACAGTGAAAATGGTTTTTGAGAAAAGCAAAGTCTTTTCGTTAGGAAAGTGCATATAATATCATCTATACAAACAGACATATCATGTTTTTTTTTTGTCACAGTTCCTCCAGCTTTCTGCCTACAAAATATGAATGTGTTGAGCTGGTGTCTCCATGTGGAACCAATTACTGTTTCCAAGCACAAAATTAAAAGTTCCCTGATAAAAAAACGTTTAAAACAATAAAGTCCATCGGTAATATCCAGAAAAAAGAAACACAGAGGCTGTCGCAATATCTGGGATTGAGTTAGACAAAACACAACCGGATATCTCTGGTTTCATCCATTCATAGCCGGACAAACTGGTGTGGAATTTGTATGCAATGCACCGGGAACATGACAGTAAAAATGGTTTTGGAGAAAAGCAAAACCTTCTCATTAGGAAAGTGCATAAAATGGCACCTATACAAACAGAAATATCATGATGTTTGCCACAGTTCCTCTAGCTTTCTCCCTACAAAATACAAATGTGTAGAGCTGGTGTCTCCATGTGGAAGCAATTAGTGCTTCCAAGCAAAAAATTTAATGTTCTCTGATAAAAAACATTCAAAACAATAAAGTCTATCGATAATATCCAGAAAACACCAACACAGGGGCTGTCGCAATATCTGATATTGAGTTAGGCAAAACACAAAGGGATATTTGTGGTTTCAACCACTCATATCCGGACAAAGTGGTGTGCAATTCGTATACAATGGACAGGGAACATCACAATAAAAATCGTTTTCGAGAAAAGCAAATCTTTTCATTAGGCAAGTGCATGAAATATCATCTATACAAACAGAAAAATCATGTTTGTTTTCCGCAGTTCCTCTAGCTTTCACCCTAGAAAATACGAATGTGTAGAGCTGGTGTCTACATGTGGAACCAATTAGTGTTCCCAAGCACAAAATTAAATATTCCTTGATAAAAACATTCAAAACAATAAATTCCATCGATAATATCCAGAAAAAAATCATAGAGGCTGTCGCAGTAATGGGATTGACATAGCCAAAACACAATCGGATATTTCTGTTTTCATCCAGTCATATCCTGATGAAGTGGTATGGAATTCGTGTGCAATGGACCGAGAAAATCACAGTGAAAATGGTTTTGGAGAAAAGCAAATTCTTTTCGCTAGGAAAGTGAATAAAATGTCATCTATACAAAAAGAAATATCATGTTTGTTTGATACAGGTCCTCTAGCTTTCTCCTTACAAAATATGAACGTGTAGAGCTGGTGTCTCCATGTGGAACCAATTACTGTTTGCAAGCACTAAATTAAATGTTCCCTGATGTAAAACATTCAAAACAATAAATTCCATTGATAATATCCAGAAAAAAAATACAGAGACTGTTGAAATATCTGGGATTGACATAGCCAAAACACAACCGGATATTTCTGGTTTCATCCAGTCTTATCCGGATGAAGTGGTGTGGCACTCGTATGCAATGGACCGAGAAAATCACAGTTAAAATGGTTTTGGAGAAAGCAAAGTCTTTTCATTAGGCAACTGCATAAAATGTCATCTATACAAACAGAAATATCATGTTTGTTTCCCTCAGTTCCTCTGGCTTTCTCCCGAGAAAATACAAATATGTAGAGCTGGTGTCTCCATGTGGAACCAATTTGAATTTTTCAGTACAAAATTAAATGTTCCCTGAAAAAAACATCAAAGCAATAAAGTCCATCGATAATATCCAGAAAAAAAAAAAAACAAAACACAGAGGCTGTCACAATATGTGGGATTGAGTTAGCCAAAACACAACCGGATATTTCTGGTTTCATCCAGTCATATCCCCACAAAGTGGTGTGGAGTTCGAAAGCAATCGACCGAGATAATCAAACTAAAATATGTTTTGGAGAAAAGCAAAGTCTTTTCGTTAGGCAAATACATAAAATGTACTCTATACAAACAGAAATATCAGGTTTGTTTGCTGCAGTTCCTATAGCTTTCTCCCTAGAAAATACAATTGTGCAGAGCTGGTTTCTATATGTGGAAGCAATTAGTGTTTCCAAACACAACATTAAATGTTCCTTATTAAAAAAACATTCAAAACAATGAAGTCCATCGATAATATCCAAAAAACACAAACACAGTGACTGTGACAATATCTGCCATTGAGATAGCCAAAACCCAACCAGATATTTCTGGTTTCATCCAGTCATATCCGTACAAAGTGGTATGGAATTCGTATGCAATGGACCGAGAAAATCACAGTAAAAATGGTTTTGGAGAAAAGCAATGTCTTTTCGCTAGGCAAGTTCATAAAATGTCATCTATACAAACAGAAATATCCTGTTTGTTTGCCGCAGTTCCTCTAGCTTTCTCCCTAGAAAATACGAAAGCGTAGAGCTGTTGTCTCCATGTGGAACAAATTAGTGTTTCCGAGCACAAAAGAAAATGTTCCCTGATAAAAAATATTTAAAACAATAAAGTCTTTCGATTTTATCCGGAAAACAAAAACACAGGCTTTCGGAATATCTCTGATTGAGTTAGTCAAAATACAACAGGATATTTCTGATATCATCCAGTCATATCTGGACAAAGTGGTGTGGAATTCATATGCAAAGGACTAGAAAATCACAGTAAAAATGGTTTTGGAGGAAAGCAAAGTATTTTCATTAGGAAAGTGCATAAAATGTCATCTATACAAACAGAAATATCACGTTTGTTTGCCACAGTTCCTCTAGCCCTCACCCTAGAAAATACGAATGTGTAGAGCTGGTGTCTCCATATAGAACCAATTAGTGCTTCCAAGCACAAAATTAAATGTTCCCTGCTAAAAAAAACATTCAAAACAATAAATTCCATCGATAATATCCAGAAAACACAAATGCAGACACTTGTGCAATATCTGGGATTGAGTTAACCAAAACAGAACCGGATATTTCTGCTTTCATCCATTCATATCCAGACAAAGTGTTGTGGAATTCATATGCAATTTACTGAGAAAATCACAGTAAAAATGGTTTTGGGGAAAAGCAAAGTCTTTTCGTTAGGCAAGTGCATAAAATGTAATCTATACAATCAGAAATGACATGTTTGATTCCCGCAGTTCCTTTAGCTTTCTCCGTACACACTAGGAATATGCAGAGCTGGTGTCTCCATGTGGAACCAATTAGTGTTTCCAAGCACAAAATTAAATGTTCCCTGATAAAAAACATTCAAAACAATAAAGTCCGTCGATAACATCCGGAAAACACGAACAGAGAGGCTATCGCAATCTCCGGGTGAGTTAGCCAAAACAGAACCAGATATTTCTGCTTTCATCCAGTGATATCCAGACAAAGTGGTGTGGAATTGGTATGCAATGGTCCGAGAAAATCACAGTAAAGATGGTTTTGGAGGAAAGCAAAATACTTTCATTAGGCAAGTGCATAAAATGTCATCTATACAAAGAGAAATATCATGTTTGTTTTCCACAGTTCCTTTAGCTTTCTTCCTAGAATATACAGATGTGTAGAGCTGGTGTCTCCACGTGGAACCAATTAGTGCTTCCAGGTCAAAATTAAATGTTACCTGATAAAAACATTCACAACTATATAGTCCATCTATAATATCCAGAAAACACAAAAAAAGAAGCTTGCACAATATCTGGGATTGAGTTAGCCAAAAGACAACCAGATATTTCTGGTTTCATGCAGTCATATCCAAACAAAGTGGTGTGGAATTCATATGCAAAGGACCGAGAAAATCACAGTAAAAATGATTTTGGAGAAAAGGAAGTCTATTCGATAGGCAAGTGATAAAATGTCACCTATATAAAGAGAAATATCATGTTTGTTTGCCACAGTTCCTCTAGCTTTCTTCCTTGAATAAAAGAAGGTGTAGAGCTGGTGTCTCCATGTGGAACCAATTTTGCTTCGAAGTCAAAATTAAATGATCTCTGATAAACAACATTCAAAACAATAAAGTCCATCGATAATATCCAGAAAACACAAACACAGTAGCTGTAGCAATATCATGGGTTGAGTTAGCCAAAACAAACGATATTTCTGCTTTCATCCAGTCATATCTGGACAATGTTGTCTGGAATTCGCATGCAATGGACCGTGAAAATCACAGTAAAGATGCTTGTGAAGGAAAGCAAAGTCTTTTCGTTAGGCAAGTGCATAAATTGTCATCTATACAAACAAAAATATCATGCTTGTTTGCCGCAGTTCCTCTAGCTGTCTCACAAGAAAATACGAATTTGTAGAGCTTGTGTCTCCATGTGGAACCAATTAGTGTTTCCATGCACAAAATTAAATGTTCCCTGATAAAAAATATTCAAAACAATAAAGTCCGTTGATAATATCCGGAAAACACAAACAGAGAGGCAGTCTTTTTCTCTGGGATTGAGTTAGCCAATACACAACCAGATATTTCTGCTTTCATCCAGTCATATCCGGAAAAAGTGGTGTGGAATTCCTATGCAATGGACCGAGAAATTCACAGTAAAAATGATTTTGGAGAAAAGCAAAGACTTTTCGATAGGCGATTGCATAAAATGATATCATTACAAGCATAAATATTATGTTTGTTTGCCTCAGTTCCTCTAGCTTTCTCCCTAGAATATACGAATGTGTAGAGCAGGTGTCTCCATGTGGAACCAATTACTGTTTCCAAGCACAAAATTAAATATTCCCTGATAAAAAAACATTGAAAACAATAAAGTCCACCAATAATATCAAGAAAACACCAACAGAGAGTCTGTCGCAATATCTGGGATTGAGTTAGCTAAAACAGAACCGGATATTTCTGCTTTCATCCAGTCATATCCGGACAAAGTGGCATGGAATTCGTATGCAATGCACCCAGAAAATCACAGTAAAGATGGTTTTGGAGGAAAGCAAAGTCTTTTCGTTACACAATTGCATTAATTGTCATCTATACAAACAGAAATATAAGGTTTGATTGTCGCAGTTCCTCTAGCTTTCTACCTAGAAAATTCGAATGTGTAGAGCTGGTGTCTCAATGTGGAAGCAATTAGTGTTTCTCAGCCCAAAATTAAATGTTCTTTGATAAAGAACATCAAAACAATAAAGTTCATCGATAAATGCCGGAAAACACAAACACAGCAGTTGCAGCAATATCGGGGATTGAGTTAGCCAAAACACAACTGAATATTTCTGGTTTCATCCAGTCATATCTGGACAAAATGTTGTGGAATTCATTGGCAATGGAATGAGAAAATCACATTAAAAATGTCATTGGAGGAAAGGAAGTCTTTTCGTTAGGCATGTGCATAAATGTCATGTATACAAACAGAAATATTATGTTTGTTTGCCGCAGTTCTTCTAGCTCCCTCCTAGAAAATACAAATGTGTAGAGCTGGTGCCTCAATGTGGAACCAATTTTTATTTCCAAGCACAAAGTAAAATGTTCCCTGATAAAAACATTCAAAAAATAAAGTCCATCGATAATATCCAGAAAACACAAACACAGAGGCTGTCGCAATCTGTGGGATTGAGTTAGCCAAAATAGAACCAGATATTTCTGCTTTCATCCAGTCATATCTGGACAAACTGGTGTGGAATTCATATGCCATGGAACAAGAAAATCAGAGTAAAAACGGTTTTGGAGAAAAGCAATGTCCTTTTGTTAGGAAAGTTCATCAAATGTCATGTATACAAACAGAAATATCATGATTGTTTCCGCAGTTCCTCTAGATTTCTTCCTGGAATATACGAATGTGTATTGCTGGTGTCTCCATGTGGAACCCATTAGTGTTTCCAAGCACAAAATTAAATGTTCCCTGATAAAAAAACATTCAAAACCATAAAGTCCATCTAAAATATCCAGTAAACACAAACAGAGAGGCTGTCGCAATATCTGGGATTGAGTTAGTCAAAACACAACTGGATATTTCTGGTTTCATCCCGTCCTATCCAGACAAAATGGTGTGGAATTTGGATGCAATGAACCGAGAAAATCACAGTAAAAATGGTTTTGGAGAAAAGCAAAGTCTTTTCGTTAGGCAAGTGGATAAAATGTCATCTATGAAAACAGAAATATTATGTTTGTTTGGAGCTGTTCCTCTAGCTTTCTCCCTAGAAAATTCGAATGTGTAGAGCTGCTGTTTCCATGTGGAACCAATTAGTGTTTCCCAGCAAAAAATTAAACGTTCTCTGATAAAAAAAACAATCAAAACATTAAAGTCCATCAATAATTTCCGGAAAACACAAACACAGAGTCTCTCGCAATATCTGGGATTGAGTTAGCCAAAACTCAGCCAGATATTTCTGGTTTCATCCAGTCATATCCGGACAAACTGGTGTGGAATTCATATGCAATGGACCGAGAAAATCCCAGTAAAGATGGTTTTGGAGGAAAGTAAGTCTTTTCATTAGGAAAGTGCATAAAATGTCGTCTACACAAACAGAAATATCATCTTTGTTTGACGCAGTTCCTCTAGGTTTCTCATTAGAAAATACGAATGTGTAGAGCTGGTGAATCCATGTGGAAGCATTTAGTGCTTCCAAGCACAAAATTAAATGTTCCCTGATAAATACATTCAAAACTATAAAGTCCATCGATAATATCAAGAAAACAGAAATGCAGAAGCTGTAGCAATATCTGCGATTGTGTTAGCCAAAACAGAACCGGATATTTCTGCTCTCATCCAGTCATATCCAGAAAAACTGGTGTGGAATTCGTATGCAATGGACCGAGAAATTCACAGTAAAGAGGGTTTAAGAGAAAAGCAAAGCTTTTTCGTTAGGCATGTGAATTAAATGTCATCTATACAAACAGAAATATCATGTTTGTTTACCGCAGTTGCTCTAGCTTTCTGCCTAGAAAATACGAATGTGTAGAGCTGGTGTCTCCATGTGGAATCAATTAGTGCTTCCAAGCACAAAATTAAATGTTCCCTGATGAAAAAACATTCAAAACAATAAAGTCCATCGATAATATCCGGAATACACAAAGACAGAGGCTATCGCAAGATGTGGGATTGAGTTAGCCAAAACACAACCAGATATTTCTGCTTTCATCCAGTCATACGTGGACAAAGTGGTGTGGAATTCGTATGCAATGGACCGAGAAAATCACTGTAAAAATGGTTTTGGAGAAAAGCAAAGTCATTTGCTTAGGCAAGTGCATAAAATGTCACCTATATAAACAGAAATATCATGTTTGTTTGACGCAGTTCCTCTAGCTTTCTCCCTAGAAAATACGAATGCATACAGCTGGTGTCTCCATGTGGAACCAATTAGTGCTTCCAAGCACAATATTAAATGTTCCCTGATAAAAAATATTCAAAACAATAAAGCCCATCGATAATATCCAGAAAACACAAACCCAGAGGCTGTCGCAATATCTGGGATTGAGTTAGCCAAAACACAACCGGATATTTCTGGTTTCATCCAGTCCTATCTGGACAAAGTGGTGTGGAATTCATTTGCAATTGACCAAGAAAATCACAGTAAAAATGGTTTTGGAGGAAAGGAATCTTTTCGTTAGGCACGTGCATAAAATGTCACCTATATAAACAGAAATATCAGGTTTGTTTGACGCAATTCTTCTAGCTTTCTCTCTAGAAAATACGAATGTGTAGATCTGGTGTCTCCATGTGGAACCAATTAGTGTTTCCAAGCACAATATTAAATGTTCCCTGATAAAAAATATTCAAAACAATAAAGCCCATCGATAATATCCAGAAAACACAAACCCAGAGGCTGTCGCAATATCTAGGATTTAGTTAGCCAAAACACAACCGGATATATCTGGTTTCCTCCAGTCATATCCTGACAAAGTGGTGTGGAATTCGTATGCAATGGACCCAGAAAATCACAGTACCAATGGTTTTTGATGAAAGGAAAGTATTTTCGTTAGGGAAGTGCATAAAATGTCACGCATACAAACAGAAATATCATGTTTGCTAGCCGCAGTTCCTGTAGCTCTCTTCCTAGATAATACGAATGTGTTGAGCTGGTGTCGCCGTGAGGAACCAAATAGTGTTTCCAAGCTCAAAATTAAATGCTCCCTGATAAAAAACATTCAAAACAATAAAGTCCATCTATAATATCTGGTAAACACAAACAGAGAGGCTGTCGTAATATCTGGGATTCAGTTAGCCAAAACAAAACCCAATATTTCTGCTTTCATCCAGTCATATACTGACAAAGTGGTGTGGAATTCGTATGCAATGGACCGAGAAAATCACAGTAAAAATGGTTTTGGAGAAAAGCAAAGTCTTTTGGTTAGGCAATTGCATAAAATGCCACCTATGTAAACAGAAATATCATGTATGTTTGCGGCAGTACCTCTAGCTTTCTCCCTAGAAAATACGAATGCATACAGCTGGTGTCTCCACATGGAACCAATAAGTGCTTCCAAGCACAAAATTAAACGTTCTTTGAATAAGAACATTCAAAACAATAAAGTCCTTCGATAATATGCGGAAAACACAAACAAAGAAGTTGTAGCCATATCGAGGATTGAGTTATCCAAAACACAACCTGATATTTCTGGTTTCATCCAGGCATATCCGGACAAAGTGGTGTGGAATTCGTATGCAGTGGACTGAGAAAATCACAGTAAAAATGGCATTGGAGGAAAGGAAGTCTTTTCGTTAGGCATGTGCATAAAATGTCATCTATACAAACAGAAATATTATGTTTGTTTGCCGCAGTTCCTCTAGCTTTCTCCCTAGAAAATACGAATGTGTAGAGCTGGTGCCTCAATGTGGAACCAATTTTTATTTCCAAGCACAAAGTAAAATGTTCCCTGATAAAAAACATTCAAAAAATAAAGTCCATCGATAATATCCAGAAAACACAAACACAGAAGTTGTCGCAACCTCTGGGGTTGAGTTAGCCAAAACACAACCAGATATTTCTGCTTTCATCCAGTCATATCCTGACAAAGTGGTTTGGAATTCGTATGCAATGACCGAGAAAATCACTGTAAAAATGGTTTGTGAGAAAAGCAAAGTCTTTTGGTTAGGCAAGTGCATAGAATGTCACCTATATAAACAGAAATATCCTGTTTGTTTGACGCAGTTCCTCTAGCTTTCTGCCTAGAAAATATGAATGCATAGAGCTGGTGTCTCCATGTGGAACCAATTAGTGCTTCCAAGCATAAAATTAAATGTTCCCTGAAAAAAAAAAAACTTTCAAAACAATAAAGTCCATCCATTATATCCAGAAAAAAAACAGAGAGGCTGTCGCAATATCTGGGATTGAGTTCGCCAAAACACACCGGATACTTCTGGTTTCATCCAGTCCAATCCGGACAAAGTGGTGTGGAATTTGTAAGCAATAGACCGAGGAAATCACAGTAAAGATGGTTTTGGAGGAAAGCAAAGTCTTTTCGTTAGGCAAGTGTATAAAATATCACCTATATAAACAGAAATATCATGTTTGTTTGCCGCAGTTCCTCTAGCTTTCTGCCTAGAAAATTTGAATGTGTAGAGCTGGTGTCTCCATGTGGAACCAATTAATGTTTCCAAGCACAAAAGTAAATATTCCCTGATGAAAAACATTCAAAACAATAAAGTCCGTCAATAATATCCAGCAAGCACGAACAGAGAGGCTGTCGCAATATCTGGGATTGAGTTAGACAAAACACATCCGGACAGTTCTGGTTTCTTCCAGTCATATCCGGACAAAGTGGTGTGTAATTCGTATGCAATGGATGAGAAAATCACAGTAAAATCGGTTTTGGAGAAAAGCAAAGTCATTTCGTAAGGCAAGTGCATAAAATGTCATTTTAAAAAACAGTAATATTATCTTTGTTTGAAGAAGTTCCTCCAGCTTTCTCCCTAGAAAATTCGAATCTGTAGAGCTGGAGTCTCAATGTGGAAGCAATTAAGGTTTCCCAACACAAAATTAAATATTCTTTGAATAAGAACATTCATAACAATAAAGTCCGTCGATAGTATCCGGAAAACACAAACACAGAAGCGGTAGCCATATCGGGGATTGAGTTAGCAAAAACACAACTGGATATTTTGGCTTTCCTCCAGTCATATAAGGACAAAGTGGTGTGGAATTCGTATGCAATGAACTGAGAAAATCACAGTAAAAATGGTTTTGGAGGAAAGAAAAGTCTTTTCTTTAGGTAAGTGCATAAATTCATGTATACAAAAGAAATATCATGTTTGTTTGCCGCACTTATTCTAGCTTTCTCCCTAGAAAATACGAATGTGTAGAGCTGGTGTCTCCATGTGGAACCAATTAGTGTTTCCAAGCACAAAAGTAAATATTCCCTGATGAAAAATATTCAAAACAATAAAGTCCATCGATAATATCCAGAAAACACAAACACAGAGGCTGTCACAATATCTGGGATTGAGTTAGCCAGAAAATCCGAATATTTCGGGTTTCATCCAGTCATATCCGGACAAAGTGGTGTGGAATTCGTATGCAATAGACCAGGGAAATCACAGGAATGATAGTTTTGGGGGAAAGCAAAGTCTTTTCCTTAGGAAAGTGCATAAAATGTCATGGATACAAACAGAAATATCATGTTTGTTTGCCGCAGTTCCTCTAGCTTTCTCCATAGAAAATATGAATGTGTAGAGCGGGTGTCTCCGTGTGGAACCCATAGTGTTTCTAAGCACAAAATTCATTGTTCCCTGATAAAAAACATTCAAAACCATAAAGTCCATCGATAATATCCAGAAAACACAGAGAGGTTGTCGCAATATCTGGGATTGAGTTAGCCAAAACAAAACCGGATATTCTGGTTTCATCCAGTCATATCCGGACAAAGTGGTGTGGAATTCGTATGCAATGGACCGAGAAAATCACAGTAAAAATGGTTTTGGAGGAAAGTAAGTCTTTTCATTAGGCAAGTGCATAAAATGTCATCTATACAAACAGAAATATTATGTTTGTTTGCTGCAGTTCCTCTAGCTTTCTCCCTAGAAAATACGAATGTGTAGAGCTGGAGTCTCCATGTGGAACCAATTAGTGTTTCCATGGTACAAAATTAAATGTTCCCTGATAAAACACATTCAAAACAATAAAGTCCACTGATAATATCCAGAAAACACAAACACAGGGTCAGTCGCAATATCTGGGATTTAGTTATCCAAAACACAATAGGATATTACTGGTTTCATCCAGTCATGTCCGGACAAACTGGTGTGGAATTCGTATGCATTGAACCAAGAAAATCACAGTAAAATGCTTTTGGAGAAAAGCATTGTCTTCTCCTTCAGAAAGTGCATAAAATGTCATCTATACAAACAGAAATATCATGTTTGTTTGCCACAATTCCTCTAGCTTTTTCCCTAGAAAATACGAATGTGTAGAGCTGGTGTCCCCATGTGGAATCAACTAGTATTTCCCAGCACAAAAATAAATGTTCCCTGATAAAAAACATTGAAAACAATAAAGTCCGTTGATAATATCCAGAAAACACAAACACATAGTCTTTCACAATATTTCCGGTTGAGATAGCCAAAGCACAACGGGATATTTCTAGTTTCATCCTGTCATGTCTGGATAAAGTGGTGTGAAATTCGTATGCAATGGACTGAGAAAATGACAGTAAAAATGGTTTTGGGGAAAAGCAAAATCTTTTCGTTAGGCAAGTGCATAAAATGTCATATACACAAACAGAGATATCATCTTGGTTTGCCACAGTTCCTCTAGCTTTCTCCCTAGAAAATACAAATGTGTAGAGCTGGTGTCTCCATGTTGAAACAATTAGTGTTTCTACGGTACAAAATTAAATGTTCCCGGATAAAAACATTTAAAACAATTAAGTCCATTGGGAATATCCTGAAAACGCAAACATAGAGGCTGTAGCAATATCTGGGATTCAGTTAGCCAAAACACAACTGGATATTTCTGGTTTCATCCGGTCATATCCGCTCAAACTGGTGTGGAATTCGTATGCAATGGAATGAGAATATCACAGTAAAAATAATTTTGGAGAAATGCAATGTCTTTTCGTCAGGCCAGTGCATAAAATGTCATGCATACAAACAGAAATATCATGTTTGTTTGCCACAGTTCCACTAGCTTTCTCCCTAGAAAATACGAATGTGTAGAGCAGGGGTCTCATAGTGGAACCAATTAGTGATGTAAAGTCCAAAATAAATTTTCCCTGATAAAAACATTCAAAACAATAAAGTCCACTGATAATATCTGGAAAGCAGGAACACAGAGCCTGTAGCAATATCTGGGATTCAGTTAGCGAAAACACAACCGGACATTTCTGGTTTCATCCAGTCATATCCGCACAAAGTGGTGTGGAATTCATATGCCATGGACCAGATAATCACAGTAAAAGTGATTCTGGAGAAAAGCAAAGTGTTTTCAGTAGGGAAGTGAATAAAATGTCATCTATACAAACAGAAATATCATGTTTGTTGGCCGCAGTTCCTCTAGCTTTCTCCCTAGAAAATACAAATGTGTAGAGCTGGTGTCTCCATGTGGAATCAACTAGTGTTTCCCAGTACAAAATTAAATGTTCCCTGAAAAAAAAACATTCAAAACCATAAAGTCCATTGATAATATCCGGAAAACACCAACGCAGGTTGTAGCAATATCTGGGATTCAACTAGAAAAAAAAAAACTAGATATTTCGGGTTTCATCCAGTCATATGCGGCAACGTGGTGTGGAATTCGTATGCAATGGACCGAGAAAATCACAGTAAAAATGGTTTTGGAGAAAAGCAAAGTCTTTTCATTAGGCAAGTGCATAAAATGTCATCTATACAAACAGATATATCATGTTTGTTTGCCGCAGTTCCTCTAGCTTACTCCCTAGAAAATACGAATGTGTAGAGATGGTGTCTCCATGTGTAACCAATTAGTGTTTCCCAGCACAAAATTAAGTGTTACCTGATAAAAACATTCAAAACAATAAAGCCCATCGATAATATCCAGAAACACAAACACAGAGGCTTTCAAAATATTTGGGATTGAGTTAGCCAAAACACAACCGGATATTTCTGGTCCAGTCATCCGGACAAAGTGGTGTGGAATTCATATGCCAAGGACCGAGATAATCACAGGAAAAAATTTTTGGAGAAAAGCAAAATGTTTTCCATAGGCAAGTGCATAAAATGTCATCTACACAAAAAGAAATATGATGTTTGTTTGTGGTAGTTCCTCTAGCTTTCTCCCCAGAAATTACGAATGTGTAGAGCTGGTGTCACCTTGTGGAACCAAGTAGTCTTTCGTAGCACAAAATGAAATGTTCCCTGATAAAAAACATTCAACACAATACAGTCCGTTGATAATATCCGGTAAACAGAAACACAGAGGCTATAGCAATCTGGGACTGAGTTAGCAAAAACACAACCGGATATTTCTGGTTTCATCCAGTCATATCCCGACAAAGTGGTGGTGTGGAATTCAAACGCAATGGACAGAGAAAATCACAGTAAAAATGGTTTTGGAGAAAAGCAATGTCTTTTCCTTCGGCAATTGCAAATAATGTCATTCATACAAACAGAAATGTCATGTTTGTTTGCCGCAGTTCCGGTATCTTTCTCCCTAAAAAATATGAATGTGTAGAGCTGGTGTCTCCATGCGGAACCACTTAATGTTTCTACGGTACAGAATTAAATGTTCCCTTATCAGAAACATTCAAAACAATAATGTCCATTGATAATATCCGGAAAACCCAAACACAGAGGCTTTCACAATATTTCGGATTGTGTTAGCCAAAACAGAACCGGATATTTCTGCTTCCATCCAGGCATACCCAGACAAAGTCGTGTGGAATTCGTATGTAACAGACCGAAAACATCACAGTAAAAATGGTTTTGGAGAAAAGAAAAGTCTTTTTGTTAGGCAAGTGCATAAAATGTCATCTATACAAACAGAAATATCTTGTTTGTTTGCCGCAGTTCCTCAAGCTTTCTCCCAGTAAATTTGAATATGTAGTGCTGGTGTCTAATGTGGAACCAATTAGTGTTTCTACGGTCAAAATGAAATGGTCCCTGATAAAAACATTCAAAACAATAAAGTCCATAGATAATATCCAAAAAACACAAACACAGAGTGTGTAGCAATATTTTGCATTGACTTAGCGAAAACACAACCGGATATTTCTGGTTTCATCCAGTCACATCCGGACAAAGTGGTGTGGAATTCGTATGCAATGGACTGAGAAAATCACAGTAAAAGTGGTTTAGGAGAAAAGCAAGTCTTTTCATTAGGCAAGTGCATAAAATGTCATCTATAAAAACAGAAATATGATGTTTGTTTGCCATAGTTCCTCTAGCTTTCTCCCTAGAAATTACGAACGTATAGAGCTGGTATCTACATGTGGAACAAATTAGTCTTTCCCAGCACAAAATTAAATGTTCCCTGATAAAAAACATTCAACACAATAAAGTCCATTGATAATATCCAAAAAACACAAACACAGAGTGTGTAGCAATATTTTGCATTGACTTAGCGAAAACACAACCGGATATTTCTGGTTTCATCCAGTCATATCCGGACAAAGTGGTGTGGAATCCTTATGCAATGCATCGAGAAAATCTCAGTAATAATGGTTTTGGAGAAAAGCAAAGTCTTTTTTTAAGGCAAGTGCATAAAATGTCATCTATACAAACAGAAATGTCATGTTGTTGGCCGCAGTTCCTCTACCTTTCTGCCTAGAAAATACGAATATATAGAACTAGTGTCTCCATGTGGTAACAATTAGTGTTTCCCAGCACAAAATGAAATGTTCCATGATAAAATCATTCATAACAATAAAGTCCGTTGATAATATCCGGAAAGCACATAAACAGAGTCTGTAGGAATTTCTGGGATTGAGTTAGCCAAAACACAACCGGATATTCCTGGTTTCATCAAGTCATATAACGGACAAAATGGTGTAGAATTTGTATGCAATGGACCGAGAAAATCACAGTAAAGATGGTTTTGCAGGAAAGCAAAGTCTTTTTGTTAGGCAAGTGCTTAAAATGTCATCTATACAAACAGAAATATGATGTTTTTTGCCACAGTTCCTCTAGCTTTCTCCCTAGAAAATACGAATGTGTAGATATGGTGTCTCCATGTGGAACAATTAGTGTTTCTACGGTACAAAATTAAATGTTCTCTAATAAAAACATTCAAAACAATAAAGTCCATCGAAAATATCCCGAAAACACAAACACAGAGGCATTCACAATAATTGAAATTCCTTTAGCCAAAACACAACCGGATACTTCTGGTTTTATCCAGGCATATCCGGACAAACTCCTGTGGAATTTGTATGCAATGGACCGAGAAAATCACAATACAAATGGTTTTGGAGAAAAGCAAAGTCTTTTCGTTAGGCAAGTGCATAAAATGTCATCTATGTAAGCAGAAATGTCATGTTTGTTTTCCACAGTTCCTCCAGCTTTCTCCCTAGAAATACGAATGTGTAGAGCTGGTGTTCCCATGATGAACCAATTAGTGTTTCCCAGCACCTAATTAAATGTTCCCTGATAAAAAAAACCTTCAAAACAATACAGTCCATTGATAATATCCAGAAAAGAGAAACACAGAGGCTGTAGCAATATCTAGGATTGAGTTAGCCAAAACACAACCGGATATTTCTGTTTTCATCCAGTCATATCCAGACAAAGTGGGGTGGAATTTGTATGTAATGGACAGAGATAATCACAGTAAAAATGGTTTTGGAGAAAAGCAAAGTGTTTTTCATAGGCAAGTGCATAAAATGTCATCTATACATACAGAAATATGATGTTTGTTTGCCGTAGTTCCTCTAGTTTTCTCCCTAGAAATTACGAATATGTAGAGCTGGTGTCTCCATGTGGAACCAATTAGTGTTTCCCAGCACCTAATTAAATGTTCCCTGATAAAAAAAAACCTTCAAAACAATACAGTCCATTGATAATATCCAGAAAACACAAACACAGAGGCTGTAGCAATATCTGGGATTGAGTTAGCCAAAACACAACTGGATATTTCTGGTTTCCTCCAGTCATATCTGGACAAACTGGTGTGCATTTTATATGCTATGGACCAAGAAAATCACAATAAAAATGGTTTTGGAGAAAAGCAAAGTCTTTTCGTTAGGCAAGTGTATAAAATGTCATCTATACAAACAGAAATATCATGTTTGTTTGCAGCAGTTCCTCTACCTTTCTCCCTAAAAAATATGAATGTGTAGAGCTGGTTCTCCAAGTGGAGTGAACTTGTGTTTCCCAGCCCAAAATTAAATGTTCCCTGAAAAAATGTATTCAAAACAATACATTCCATTGATAATAACCAGAAAACACAAACACAGAGCCTGTGGCAATATCTCGAATTGAGTTTGCCAAAACACAACCAGATATTTCTGGTTTCATACAGTCATATCCAGACAAAGTGTTGTGGAATTCGTACGCCATGGACCGAGAAAATCACAGTAAATATGGTTCTGGAGAAAAGGAAAGTCTTTTCTTTAGGTAAGTGCCTAAAATGTCATCTATACAAACAGATATATCATGTTTGTTTGCCACAGTTCTTCGAGGTTTCTCCCTAGAAAATACAAATATGTAGAGCTGGTGTCTCCATGTGGAGTCAACTG
This sequence comes from Lepus europaeus, assembly GCF_033115175.1. Lineage (NCBI taxonomy): Eukaryota > Metazoa > Chordata > Mammalia > Lagomorpha > Leporidae > Lepus > Lepus europaeus. The sequence continues at coordinate 2,219,946 of NW_026909285.1, forward strand.
GTGTTTCCCAGCACAAAATTAAACATTCCCTGATAAAAAAACATTCAAAAAAATAAAGTCCGTTGATAATATCCGGAAAACAGAAACACAGATGCTGTAGCAATATCTGGGATTGAGTTAGCCAAAACACAACCAGATATTTCTGGTTTAATCCAGTCATATCTGGACAAACTGGTGTACAATTCATATGCAATGGACCAAGAAAATCACAGTAAAAATGGTTTTCAAGAAAAGTAAAGTCTTCTCGTTAGGAAAGTGCATAAAATGTCATCTATACAAACAGAAATATCATGTTAGTTTGCCACAGTTCCTCTAGTTTTCTACATAGAAAATACGAATATTTAGAGCTGGTGTCTCCATGTTGAATTAATTATTGTTACTACGGTAGAAAATTAAATTTTCCTTTGTAAAAAATTTCAAAACTATAAAGTCCATTGATAATATCCAGAAAACACAAACACAGAGTCTTTCACAATGTTTTGGATTGAGTTAGGCAAAACACAACCGGAGATTTCTGTTTTCATACAGGCATACCCGGTCAAAGTGGTGTGGAATTCATATGAAATTGACCGATGAAATCACAATAAAAATGTTTTTGGAGAAAAGCAAAGTGTTTTTCATAGGCAAGTGCATAAAATGTCATGTATAGAAAGAGAAATGTCATGTTTGTTTGCCGCATTTCCCCTAGCTTTTTGCCTAGAAAATATGAATGTGTAGAGCTGGTGTCTCCAGGTGGAACCAATTAGTGTTTCCTAGCACAAAATTAAATGTTCCCTGATAAAAAACATTCAAAACAATACAGTCTGATATAATATCCGGCAAAAAATAACACAGATGCTGTAGCAATATTTGGGATTGAGTTAGCCAAAACACAACCGGAAATATCTGGTTTCATCCAGTCATATCCGGACAAACTGGTGTGGAATTCGTATGTATTGGACTGAGAAAATCACAGTAAAAATGGTTTTGGAGAAAAGCACGGTCTTTTCCTTTGGCCAGTACATCAAATGTCATTGATAAAAACAGAGATATCATGTTTGTTTGCCACAGTTCCTCTAGCTTTCTCCCTAGAAAATACGAATGTGTAGAGCTGGTGTCTCCATGTTGAACTAACTTGTGTTTCTATGCTACAAAATTAAATGTTCCCTGCTAAAAATTTCAAAACAATAAAGTCCATCGATAATATCCAGGAAACACAAACACAGAAGTTTTCACAATGTTTAGGATTGCGTTAGCCAAAACACAACAGGATACTTAGGTTTTCATCCAAGCATATCCAGAAAAAGTGGGGTGGAATTCGTATGCAATGGACCGAGAAAATCACAGTAAAAATGGTTTTCGAGAAAAGTAAAGTCTTTTCGTTAGGCAATTACATAAAATGTCATCTATACAAACAGAAGTATCATGTTTGTTTGCCGCAGTTCCTCTAGCTTTCTCCATAGAAAATACAAATGTGTAGAGCTGGTGTCTCCATGTGGAACCAATTACTGTTTCTATGGTACAAAATGAAAGGTTCCCTGAGAAAAACATTCAAAACAATAAAGTCCATCGATAATATCCGTAAAACACAAACACAGAGGCTGTAGCAATATCTGGATTGAGTTAGCCAAAACACAACTGGATATTTCTGGTTTCATCCAGTCATACGCGGACAATCTGGTGTGCAATTCATATGCAATGGATCAAGAAAATCACAGTAAAAATGGTTTTGGAGAAAAGCAAAGTCTTTTCATTAGGCAAGTGCATAAACTGTCATCTATACAAACAGAAATATCATGTTTGTTTGCCGCAATTCCTCTACCTTTCTTCCTAGAAAATACGAATGTGTAGAGCTGGTGTCTGCATGTGGAGTCAACTAGTGTTTCCCAGCCCAAAATTAAATGTTCCCTGATAAAAAACATTCAAAACAATAAAGTCCAAGGATATTATCCAGAAAACACAAACACAGAGGATTTCGACAATATTTTGTATTGAAATAGCCAAAAGAGAACCGTATATTTTTGGTTTCGTCCAGTCATAGCTGGACAAAGTGGTGTGGAATTCGTATGCAATGAACCGAGAAAATCAGAGTAAAAATGGTTTTGGATAAAAGCAAAGTCTTTTCCTTCACCAAGTGCATAAAATGTCATCTATAGAAACAGAAATATCATTTTTGTTTGCCATAGTTCCTCTAGCTTTTTCCCTAGAAAATACAAATGTAGAGAGCTGTTGTCCCCATCTGGAATCAACTAGTGTTTTCCAGCAAAAAATTAAATGTTATCTGATAAAAAATATTCAAAGCAATAAAGTCCATCAATAATATCCAGAAAACACAAACACAGAGTCTTTCACAATATTTCGGATTGAGTTAGCCAAATGAGAACCGGATATTTCTATTTTCATCCAGGCATATCTGGAAAAAGTGGTGTGGAATTCGTAAGCAATGGACTGAGAAAATCACAGTAAAAATGATTTTGGAAAAAAGCACAGTCTTTTCCTTCGGCAAGTGCATAATATGTCATCTATACCAACAGAAATGTTATGTTTTTTGCCGCACTTCCTCTAGTTTTCTACCTAGAATATACGAATTTTTAGAGCTGGTGTCTCCATGAGGGATCAGTTAGTGATTCCCAGCACAAAATTAAATTTTCCCTGATAAAAAACACTCAAAACAACAAAGTCCGTCGATAATATCTGGAAAGCACAAACACAGAGGCTGTAGCAATATCTGGGATTGAGTTAGCCAAAACACAACCGGATATTTTTGGTTTCATCTAGTCATATCCGGACAAAGTCGTGTGCAATTCGTATGAAATGGACCGAGAAAATCACAGTAAAAATGGTTTTGGAGAAAAGCAAAGTCTTTTCCTTTGGCCAGTGCATAAAATGTCATCTATTCAAACAGAAATATCATGTATGTTTGCCGCAGTTCCTCTAGCTTTCTCCCTAGAAAATACGAATGTGTAGATCTGGTGTCTCCATGTGGAAGCAGTTAGTGTTTCTACAGTACAAAATGAAATGTTCCCTGATAAAATTATTCAAAACAATAAAGTCCATCGGTAATATCCAGAATACACAAACGCAGAGTCTGTAGCAATATTTCGTATTGACTTGGCCAAAACACAACAGGATATCTCTGGTTTCATCCAGTCATATCTGGACAAAGTGGGGTGGAATTTGTATGCAATCGACCGAGAAAAAAAAAGTAGAAATGGTTTTGGAGAAAAGCAAAGTGTTTTCCATAGGCAAGTGCATAAAATGTCATCTATGTAAGCAGAAATATCATGTTTGTTTGCCACAGTTCCTCCAGCTTTATCCCTAGAAAATACGAATGTGTAGAGCTGGTGTCTCCATGTGTAGTCAACTAGTGTTTCCCAGCACAAAATTAAATGTTCCCTGATAAAAAACATTCTACACAATACAGTCCGTTGACAATATCTGGTAAATAGAAACACAGAGGCTGTAGCAATATCTGGGAATGAGTTAGCTAAAACACAACTGGATATTTCTGGTTTCATCCAGTCATATCCGGACAAACAGGGGTGGAAATCGAATGCAATATACCGAGATAATCTCAGTAAAAATGGTTTTGGGGAAAACCAATATCTTTTCTTTAGGCAAGTGCATAAAATGTCATCTATATATACAGAAATATCATGTTGTTGCCCGAAGTTCCTCTAGCTTTCTACCTAGAAAATACAAATATCTAGAGCTGGTGTCTCCATGCGGAGTCAACTAGTGTTTCCCAGCACAAAATTAAATGTTCCCTGATAAAAAACATTCAAAACAATAAAGCCCATTGATAATATGTGGAAAACACAAACACAGAGGCTGTAGCAATATATGGGATTGAGTTAGCCAAAACTCAACCGGATATTTCTGGTTTCATGCAGTCATATCCGGTCAAAGTGGTGTGGAAATCATTTGCAATGGACCGTGATAATCACAGTAAAAATGGTTTTGGAGAAAAGCAAAGTCTTTGCGTTAGGCAAGTGCAACAAATGTCATCTATAAAAACAGAAATATCATGTTTGTTTGCGGCAGTTCCTCTAGATTTCACCCTAGAAAATACAAATATGTAGAGCTGTTGTCTCCATGTAGAACCAATTAGTGTTTCTACGGTACAAAATGAAATGTTCCCTGATAAAATTATTCAAAACAATAAAGTCCATCGGTAATATCCAGAATACACAAACGCAGAGGCTGTAGCAATATTTCGTATTGACTTGGCCAAAACACAACAGGATATTTCTGGTTTCATCCAGTCATATCTGGACAAAGTTGGGTGGAATTCGTATGCAATCGACCGATAAAAAATATAGAAATGGTTTTGGAGAAAAGCAAAGTGTTTTCCATAGGCAAGTGCATAAAATGTCATCTATGTAAGCAGAAATATCATGTTTGTTTGCCACAGTTCCTCCAGCTTTCTCCCTAGAAAATACGAATGTGTAGAGCTGGTGTCTACATGTGGAACCAAATAGTCTTTCCCAGCACAAAATGAAATGTGCCCTGATAAGAAACATTCAACACAATAAAGTCCATCGATAATATCTAGAAAACACTAACACAGATGCTGTAGCAATATCCAGGATTGAGTTAGCCAAACACAACCGGATATTTCTGGTTTCATCCAGGCCAATCCGGACAAAGTCATGTTGAATTCGTATGCAATGAACTGAGAAAATCACAGTAAAAATGGTTTTGGAGGAGAGCAAAGTTTTTTCGTTAGGCAATTGCATAAAATGTCATCTATACAAACAGAATTATCATGTTTGTTTACCGCAGTTCCTCTAGTTTTCTGAGTAGAAAATACGAATGTGTAGAACTGGTGTATCCATGTGGAGTCAACTAGTGTTTCCCAGCACAAAATTCAATGTTCCCTGATAAAGAACATTCAAAACAATATAGTCCGTTGATACTATCCGGAAAACACAAACACAGAGGCTGTAGGAATATCTGGGATTGAGTTAGCCAAAACACATCCGGACATTTTTGGTTTCATCCAGTCATATCCAGACAAAGTGGTGTGGAATTCGTATGCAATGGACCGAGAAAATCACAGTAAAAATGGTTTTGGAGAAAAGCAAAGTCTTTTCCTTCGGCCACTGTATAAAATGTCATCTATAAAAACAGAAATATCATGTTTGTTTGCTGCAGATCCTCTAGCTTTCTTCTTAGAAAATATGAATGTGTAGAGCTGGTGTCTCCATGTGGAACCAATTACTGTTTCTACGGTATAAAATTAAATGTTCCCTGATAAAAACAATCAAAACAATAAAGTTCATTGATAATATCCAGAAATCAGAAACACAGAGGCTGTAGCAATATTTCGTATTGAATTAGCCAAAACACAACAGGATATTTCTGGCTTCATCCAGTCATATCCGGACAAAGTGGGGTGGAATTCGTATTCAATGGACCGAGAAAAAAAAGTAGAAATGGTTTTTTAGAAAAGCAAAGTGTTTTCCATAGGCAAGTGCATAAAATGTCAACTATACAAACAGAAATATGATGTTTGTTTGCCGTAGTTCCTCTAGCTTTCTCCCTAGGAAATACGAATGTGTAGAGCTGGTGTCTCCATGTGGAACAAAATAGTCTTTCCCATCACAAAATGAAATGTTCCCTGATAAGAAGCATTCAACAAAATAAAGTCCGTCATTAATATCCAGAAAAAACAAACACAGATGCTGTAGCAATATCTGGGATTGAGTTAGCCAAAACACAACCGGATATTTCAGGTTTCTTTCAGTCATATCCAGACAAAGTTGTGTGGAATTTCTATGCAATGGACCGAGAAAATCACAGTAAAAATGGTTTTGTATATATATGTTTGTGTGTGTGTGTGTGTGTTTTACCACAATAAAAATTTTAAAAATCAGGTGAAACTGCTGCCTACAATGCTGGCATCCCATGTGAGTTCTGGTTCTCAGCTGCTCCACTTCTGATCTAGCTCCCTGCATTTGGTCTGGGAAAACAGAAAATGGAACAAGCTTATGAGCCCTGCTACCCACATGAGAGACCTAGATGAAGCTCCTGGCTCCTATCTTCAGGCCAGGCCAGCCCTGTCCATGGCTGCCATCTGGGCAAAGAACTAGTAGATTGAAGATTTGTCTTTTTCTTTTCTCTCCCTCTCTCTGTAACTCTTTCAAATAAATAAATATTTAAAAAAGAGAAAAATATATATTTAAATACTTTACCTTGATCAACAACAGTGAAATCCAGTGTTTGGATTGCTGAGTTCAATTTGAGAACAGCCAAACTTGTGTTTTGCAGTGCTGTTGAGTACCCATATTATTTTATTTTTGTCTTGTATATTGTATTGCTTTGTACTACTATAAATTTTGTGAAAACAAGATGTGTATTTCACAAGAAAAACAAGCTATTAAAATGTTGATTGAAAATATCAAAAAAATGGTTTTGGAGAAAAGCACAGTCTTTTCCTTAGGCAAGTGCATAAAATGTCATCTATACAAACAGAAATATCATGTTTGTTTGCCACAGTTCCTCTAGCTTTCTGCCTAGAAAATACGAATGTGTAGAGCTGGTGTCTCCATGTGGAACCAAATAGTCTTTCCCAGCACAAAATGAAATGTTCCCTGATAAGAAACATTCCACACAATAAAGTCCGTCGATAATATCCAGAAAACAGAAACACAGATGCTGTAGCAATATCTGGGATTGAGTTAGCCAAAACACAACCCGATATTTCAGGTTTCTTTCAGTCATATCCAGACAAAGTCGTGTGGAATTTGTATGCAATGGACCGAGAAAATCAGAGTAAAAATGGTTTTGGAGAAAAGCACAGTCTTTTCGTTAGGCAAGTGCATAAAATGACATCTATACAAAAAGAAATATCATGTTTGTTTGCCACAGTTCCTCTAGCTTTCTCCCTAGAAAATACGAATGTGTAGAGCTGGTGTCTCCATGTGGAACCAAATAGTCTTTCCCAGCACAAAATGAAATGTTCCCTGATAAGAGACATTCAACACAATAAAGTCCATCAATAATATCTAGAAAACACTAACACAGATGCTGTAGCAATATCTGGGATTGAGTTAGCCAAAACACAACCGGATATTTCTGGTTTCATCTAGGCCTATCTGGACAAAGTCGTGTGGAATTCGTATGCAATGGACTGAGAAAATCATAGTAGAAATGGTTTTGGAGAAAAGCAGTCTTGGGCTTCCACGCTCTCCACGCAGGTCCACTGTGAATCACTAGTTCCGGAATTGTTTCCGCCGCTGTTTCTTCCCCTACTCTTCCTTGACTCTGCAGTATCTCCACTGTTATTAACCTGTGTGTCTTGCTGAACTATCAATGTGCTCCCTTCCTATTCCGACACCAGCAGCAGACTCAACGCACCAGCGCTGGAACGCGAGGTGAGCCGAACCTCAATAGCCTGAGACACCAGCGGGCAAGCAGAAAGAGGAGACTAGAGGGAACGAGGCTTGAAACTCTGTGGGGAAAAGTTCACCAGGCTAACTAGAAGAGAGAGAGGAAAAAAAAAAAGTGACCGATACGGACACGAGTTTCTCTCTCTCCGGTCACCTCTCAAAGGCGAGCAAGAAAAAGAGCAGGTGCCATTTTGGACATACGTCATAAGCAGGGCGACCTCAGGTCTGCACCGGCCCTGAGCCTACCAGAAAAACCTGACTCTGGGGGGAGGGGTGAAATAACAGGAGATTAGGATCTAACTTGGCAACCCAGTGGGAGACTGCAGGAGAATTGGAGCCCACACTGAGGGCAGCAGAGATTCCCTGTGTGGTCCTTGGGAAAGAGCTTCCGATCTCTGGCTCCTGTGGGTATATCATTTGCCTGCTAACTACCTCCAATTACGTTCAGCTGTGCGGAATTACTTCCCTTTGGAATAAAAAAAAAAAGAGAGAGATTTACCACACCTAACCTGGGAGTGTCATCTTTGACACACCCTCAACCCTGAGGAACCAAACACAGCTCTCAGTCCACACTTATATCAAGCCTCTAAGGCTCCACCGAAAGCAGACAGTCCACTTAATATAGAGCCATAGTGTTACAAGAAAAAACACCACAGTGAAGAAACCAAATATCTCCAACATGCCATACAACAAACGCAAAAACCAAGGTAACAAGAACAAGGAAGACACCATGACGGCCCCAAATGAAAAAGACACCCCAATTCAAGATTATGAAGATGATGAGATAGAAGAAATGCAAGATGCAGACCTCAAAATATTAATAAGAACATTAAGAAGTTCTCAAAAACAAATTCTTGAACTACAGAAATCCTTAATGGACAAGATAGAAAATCTCTCTTGTGAAAATGAAATATTAAGGAGGAATCAAAAGGAAATGAAACAACTAGTAGAATATGAAACTGTGATAGTGACAAAAAACCACAATGAAATGAAGAACTCAATAGATCAAATGACAAACACATTAGAGAACCGTAAAAACAGAATGGGCAAAGCAGAAGAGAGAATATCAGACTTAGAAGACAGAGAACAGGAAAGGAAACAGGCAAACCAAAGAAAAGAAGTAGAAATTATAAATCTAAAAAATATTGTCGGGAATCTACAGGATACTATTAAAAAACCCAACATTCGGGTTCTAGGAGTTCCTGAAGGCATGGAGAGTAAGAAAGGATTAGAAGGCATTTTCAGTGAGATACTAGCAGAAAATTTCCCAGGTTTGGAGAAGGACAGAGGCATCTTAGTAAAGGAAGCTTATAGAACCCCTAATAAACATGACCAAAAGAGATCCTCACCACGACACATTGTAATCAAACTCACCCCAGTAAAACATAAAGAAAAGATTCTAAAAGGTGCAAGAGAGAAACGTCAGATTACACTCAGAGGATCTCCAATTAGAATCACAGCAGACATCTCATCAGAAACCCTACAAGCTAGAAGGGAATGGCAAGACATAGCCCAGGTACTAAGAGAGAAAAACTGCCAGCCCAGAATATTATATCCTGCAAAGCTCTCATTTGTGAATGAAGGTGAAATTAAGACTTTTCATAGCAAACAGAAACTGAAAGAATTTGTTGCCACTCATCCTGCCCTGCAAAAGATGCTTAAAGATGTGTTACACACAGAAACACAGAAACACGGTCACCAATATGAAAGAAGGTAAAGGAAGGAAACCTCACAGCAAAAGATCATAGGGAGCTCAATGTCTCTTTGACATAGAACTACACTCTGATGCTCTGTTAAAGCAATGTGTTAAAGTAATCTAAAAACAAAAAGCAATTCAAATCAATTGGCAATATACAAAAAGAGTTAAAGATTTTAAAAGCTATTATTAAAATTGCTATATTGGTCTATTATGCTATGTTATATGTGTGTACATATTGTATGTCCACATAGGAAATTTTATTAAGAGTTTTATTTTAAATGGCTTATAGATAAGATTGTCCATAAATTTAAGCTGCTAAAATCAATCAAAGATACATTTAATTTGTGTGACCAGAATCTGTGTATCATATGTTTTAAACTTGTTGGTAGAAAGAAACTAAAAACATTTTACATGGTTGTGCTTAAGTTTACTGGTTAAACAAACTACACCATGTTAGATATTTAAGAGGTGTTTTCAAATACATGATTCTTAAAATTTATAGAAGGCATTGGACCTTCTGGTAAATGTTTTCTTAAGTTGTTATCTAATGGTTGAAACGGTTTGCTAAGTATTCATGTGATATTGCTATTGTCAGCAAGCGATCTAGGACTTGCTCCCTCATTTCTCTATTCTAAGCACAACTTGTTCTTTCATTTCTCTATTCTCTTCAAGGCAGGAAACTAATTCTACTATAAAGGAATATGTAGGACGCACAATTTAATCTTTAGACCTTATAAAAGAGATGGCTAACATTTTTCTGTAATAGCATAGCCAAAATAAGAATTTAAATAATAATCTGATAGCTAGATTCACTTCGCCATCAGCGAAGTATACAGTAAGTAGAAAAAACCTCCCTTTCAGACCAAAGGGAAAGAAAGTTTTTAAGTGAGAATATAATTTTCCTCTGGGCATTGTCTACCTTAGAAAAACTACTACAGAACATGCCTGTGACTATAGACTTGTAGTTCAGACCATTGAAGATTAGAGATGGGACACGGGCACTCCCTTGACTTGCATCCTCTGGTCTGCTTTAACACAAACCAGGAAGGAAAGAAAGCTCGGCATCAGAAGCAATGGGTGGCAGGCCTATTAATGGCTGATCTGTACAGTGATCTGCCCTCAAGGAGACCCAACAGGCCAGTCCACTGCAGTGGCTTTCAATGTGGTAAGCCTGGGCTTCAGCAGAAGTCAGCTTGTGAAGAGCCCTGGCAGCTCTGCCAAGAGTTGGATCACTGGAAATGGACCTGCCCTGGAGTCGAAGGATGCCCAGGTCAGAGCCACAGATCTTATTGGCTCTAAGCTGAAAAGCCCTTCACTCAGCCCAACTTCCAAAGTGACCACTGCAGCTGAGGGGATGGTCAAGTAGGGTCAGCAACATTGCAGGCAGAACTGTAAATTTCTTGTTAGAATGCCCCCTGCATTTACCTGGCCAGATCTCCTCCCAGCCCAGCCAAGTAATGAAAGTCAACAGAGTGCCTTCCCCTAGGAGGTTCACACTTCCCTTAGGATATACCCCATGTGAAGAGATAGATAGGTCTGGGCCTCTTAACTTACAAGGCCTAAAGCCCACCAGATTATTATCAAGCCCCTTCTATCAGGTTCTATTTGCCTCTCGATCAGAAAAATTACTTGTAGCTTAGACAGCACCTTTCTTAGCACATCTAATAATGACTCTGTCCTTTGTTCTAGACCCTGTCTAGCACACTTGGGCCTCATTACTTTGTAATCATAACATCTACTCTACCACCAATGGCTCTACTCCCAACCTGTGTGTACTGATGGTCCTCTTCCCCACTTACTGCTGTATAATTGTTCAAACCTGGTAAATGCCACTCTTAGGATCATTGGTTACTATCCTCACTCTGTCTTTTATGACCTTGTCTAAATATGATCAGAGTCGGCAAACTTGGAAGGCTTCCATAGCCTTGGCAACTCATGACGACAGCCTAGGGTGGTTACTTGCACCATAAACTAGAGTGTCAATTTGTTGGGTCAACAACAAGAGCCACTGTGCAATTGCTCCTCATGTGGGATTTCTGTCCTTAATGTGCTGTACATTGCGATTTAATGCTATAACTAGTACTCAAACAGTATGTTTCACTTTGTGTTTCAATGTGGGTGCAAACTGTTGAAAACTTTATAATAAATTTATCTTCTGTATATAAAGAGAATTGAAAATGAATCTTGATGTGAATGGAAGGGTAGAGGGAGCGGGAGAGGGGAGGGTTGTGGGTGGGAGGGAAGTTATGGGAGGGGGAAGCCATTGTAATCCATAAGCTGTACACTGGAAATTTATATTCATTAAATAAAAGTTAAAAATAAAAAAAAGAAAAAATAGAAAAGGAAAGTCTTTTCGTTAGGCAAGTGCATAAAATGTCATCTATACAAACAGAAATGTGGTGTTTGACTGCCGCACTTCCCGTAGCTTTCTCTCTGGAAAATAGGAAAGTGTAGAGCTGGTGTCTCCATGTGGTACAAATTAGTGTTTCCTAAACAAAACTAAATGTTCCCTGATAAAAAACATTCATAACAATAAAGTCCGTTGATAAAATCTGGAAAACACAAACACAGAGGCTGTAGCAATATCTGGGATTGAGTTAGCCTAAACAGAACCGGATATTTCTGGTTTCATCAGGTCATATGCAGACAAAGTGGTGTGGAATTCATATGCAAAGGACCAAGAAAATCACAGTAAAATATTTTTTGGAGAAAAGCAAATTGTTTTTCAAAGGCAAGTGCATAAAATGTCATCTATACAAACAGAAATATCATGATTGTTTGCCGCAGTTCCTCTAGCTTTCTCCCTAGAAATACAAATATGCAGAGCTCGTGTATCCATGTGGAACCAAATAGTGTTTTTAAGGTACAAAATTATATGTTCCCTGATAAAAACATTCAAAACAATGAAGTCCATTGATAATATCCAGAAAACACAAACACAGAGGCTCTAGCAATATCTGGGGTTGAGTTAGCCAAAACACAACCGGATATTTCTGGTTTCATCCAATCCTATCCAGACAAAGTGGTGTGGATTTCGTATGCAATGGACGGAGAAAATCACAGTAAAAATGGTTTTGTAGAAAAGCAATGTCTTTTCCTTCGGCAACTGCATAAAATGTCATCTATACAAACAGAAATGTCATGTTTGTTTGCCGGAGTTCCTCTAGCTTTCTCCCTAGAAAATACCAATATGTAGAGCTGGTGTCTCCATGTGGAGTCAACTAGTGTGTCTCAGCACAAAATTAAATGTTCCCTGATAAAACACATTGAAAACATTAAAGTCCGTTTATAATATCCAGAAAACAGAAACGCAGTGTCTGTAGCAATATCTACGATTGAGTTAGCCAAAACAGAACCGGATATTTCTGGTTTCATCCAGTCATATCCGCACAAAGTGTGGTGGAATTCATATGCAATGGACTGAGATAATCACAGTAAAAATTGTTTTGGAGAAAAGCAAAGTCTTTCCTTAGGTAAGTGCATAAAATGTCATCTATACAAACAGAAATATCATGTTTGTTTGCCGCAGTTCCTCTAGCTTTCTCCCTAGAAAATACGAATGTGTAGAGCTGGTGTCTCCATGTTGAACCAATGAGTGATTCTACTGTAAAAAATGAAATTTTCCCTGATAAAAACATTCAAAACAGTAAAGTTCATCGATAATATCCAGAAAACAGAAACACAGAGACTTTCACAATATTTCGGATTGAGTTAGCCAAAATACAACTGGATATTTCTGGTTTCATCCAGTCATATCAGGACAAAGTAGGCTGGAACTCGTATGCAATGCACCAAGAAAATCACAGTAAAAATGGTTTTGGAAAAGAGCAAAGTCTTTTCCTACGTCCAGTGCATAAAATGTCATCTATAAAAACAGAAATATCATGTTTGTTTGCCGCAGTTCCTCTAGCTTTCTCCCTAGAAACTATGAATGTGTAGAGCTGGTGTCTCCATGTGGAACCAATAGTGTTTCCCAGTGCAAAATTAAATGTTCCCTGATAAAAAAATATTCAAAAGAATAAAGTCCATCGATAATATCCAGGAAATCCAAACACAGAGGCTGTAGAAATATCTGGGATTCAGTTAGCAAACACACAACCGGATATTTATGGTTTCATCCATTCATATCCGGACAATGTGGTGCGGAATTCCTATGCAATGGGCCGAGAAAATCACAGAAAAAATGGTTTGGATAAAAGCAAAGTCTTTTCGTTATGAAGTGCATAAAATGTCATCTATACAAACAGAAATATCATGTTTGTTTCCCGCAGTTCCTCTAGCTTTCTCCCTAGAATATACGAATGTGTAGAACTGGTGTCTCCATGTGGAGTCAACTAGTGTTTCCGAGCACAAAATTAAATGTTCCCTGATAAAAAACATTCAAAACAATATAGTCCGTTGATAATATCCCAAAAACACAAGCACAGAGACTCTAGCAACATCTGGGATTGAGTTAGCTAAAACACAACCGGATATTTCTGGTTACATCCAGTCATATCCGGACAATGTGGTGTGGAATTCATATGCAATGGACCGAGAAAATCACAGGAAAAATGGTTTTGGAGAAAAGCAAATCTTTTCTTTAGGCAAGTGCATAAAATATCATCTATACAAACAGAAATATCATGTTTGTTTGCCGCAGTTCCACTAGTTTTCTCCCTAGAAACTACAAATGTGTAGACCTGGTGTCTCCATGTGGAACGAATTAGAGTTTCCCAGCACAAAATGAAATGTTCCCTGATGAAACACATTCAAAACAACAAAGTCCATTGATAATATCCAGAAAACACAAACAGAGAGGCTTTAGCAATATCTGGTATTGAGTTAGCCAAAACACAACCGGATATTTCTGGTTTCATCCAGTCATATCCGGACAAGCCTGTGTTGGAATTCATATGCAATGGACAGAGAAAATCACAGTAAAAATGGATTTGGAGAAAAGCAATGTCTTTTCGTTGGGTAAGTGCATAAAATGTCATCTATATAAACAGAAATGTCATCTTTGCTTGCCGCAGTTCCTCTAGCATTCTTTCTAGAAAATACGAATGTTTAGAGCTGGTGTCTCCAAGTGGAACCAATTAGTGTTACTGCGATATGAAATTAAATGTTCCCTGATAAAAAACATTCAAAACAATAACGTCTGTCAATAATATCGGGAAAACACAAACACAGAGTCTCTAGCAATATCTGGGATTGAGTTAGCCAAAACACAACAAGATATTTCTGGTTTCATCCAGTCATATCCGCACAAAGTGGTGTGGAATTCGTATGCAATGGACCGAGAAAATCCCAATAAATATGGTTTTGGAGAAAAGCAAAGTCTTTGCGTTAGTCAAGTACGTAAAATGTCATCTATAGAAACAGAAATATCATGCTTCTTTTCCGTAGTTCCTCTAGCTTTCTCGCTAGAAATTACAAATGTGTAGAGCTACTGTCTCCATGTGGAACGAATTAGTGTTTCCCAGCACAAAATGAAATGTTCCCTGATAAAAAACATTCAAAACAATAAAGTCTGTCGATAATATCGGGAAAACACAAGCACAGAGGCTGTAGCAATATCTGGGATTGAGTTAGCAAAAAAGCAACCGGATATTTCTGGTTTCATCCAGTCATATCCAGACAAAGTGGTGTGGACTTCGTATGCAATGGACTGAGAAAATCACTGTAAAAATGGTTTTGGAGAAAAGGAAAGTCTTTTCGTTGGGAAGTGCATAAAATGTCATCTATACAAACAGAAATATGTTGGCCGAAGTTCCTCTAGCTTTCTCCATAGAAAATACGAATGTTTAGAGCTGGTGTCTCCATGTGGAACCAATTAGTGTTTCTACGGTTGAAAATGAAATGTTCCCTGATAAAAACATTCAAAACAATAAAGTCCATCGATAATATCCAGAAAACACAATCACAGATAATTTCACAATATTTCGGATTGAGTTAGCCAAAACACAACCAGATATATCTGGTTTCCTCCAGTCATATCCTGACAAAGTGGTGTGGAATTCGTATGTAATGGACCGAGAAAATCACAGTAAAAATGGTTTTGGAGAAAAGCAAAGTGTTTTCCTTCAGCAAGTACATAAAATGTCATCTATTCAAACAGAAATATCATGTTTGTTTGTAGTACTTCCTCTAGTATACTCCCTAGAAAATACGAATGTGTAGAGCTGGTGTCTCCATGTGGAATCAACTATTGTTTCACAGCACAAAATTAAATGTTCCCTGATAAAAAATATTTCACAACAATAAATTCCACTGATAATATCCGGAAAACACAAACAGAGAGGCTGTAGCAATATCTGGGATTGAGTTAGCCAAAACACAACCGAATATTTCTGGTCTCATCCAGTCATATGCTCACAAGGTGGTGTGGAATTCGTATGCAACTGAACGAGAAAATCACAGTAAAAATGGTTTTGGAGAAAAGCAACGTCTTTTTGTTAGGAAAGTAAATAAAATGTCATCTATATAAACAGAAATATCATGTTTGTTTGCCGCAGTTCTTCCAAATTTCTCCCTAAAAATACGAATGTGTAGAGCTGGTGTCTCCATGTGGATTCAACTAGTGTTTCACAGGAAAAATTAAATGTTCCCTGATAAAAAATTTCAAAACAATAAAGTCTGTTGATAATATCCTGAAAACACAAACACAGCGGCTGTTGAAATATCTGGGAATGAGATAGCCAAACACAACAGGATATTTCTGGTTTCATACAGTCATATCCGGACAAAGTGGTGTGGAATCCCTATGCAATGGACTGAGAAAATCACAGTAAAAATGGTTTTGGAGAAAAGCCAAGTCTTTTTGTTAGGCAAGTGCATAAATTGTCAACTATATAAACAGAAATATCAAGTTTGTTTGCCGCAGTTGCTCTAGCTTTCTCCCTAGAAAATCCAAATGTGTATCGCTGATGTCTCCATGTTGAACAATTAGTGTTTCTACAGTACAACATTAAATGTTCCCTGATAAAAACATTCAAAACAATAAAGTCCATCGATAATATCCAAAAAAGACAAACACAGCGTCTTTCACGATATTTCGGATTGAGTTAGACAAAACACAACCAGATATTTTTAGTTTCATCCATGCCTATCCGGACAAAGTGGTGTGGAATTTGTTTGCAATGGACCGAGAAAACCACAGTAAGAATTGTTTTGGCAAAAGCAAAGTCTTTTCCTTTGGCCAGTGCATGAAATGTCATCTATACAAACAGCAATATCATGTTTGTTTGCCGCACTTCTTCTAGCTTTCTCCCTAGAAAATATGAATGTGTAGAGCTGGTGTCTCCAATTGGAACCAATTAGTGTTTCTACGGGACAAATTTAAATGTTCCCTGATAAAAATATTTAAAACAATAAAGTCCATTGATAATATCCAAAAAACCAAAACACAGAGGCTGTAGCAATATTTCGCATTGACTTAGCCAAAACTCAACAGAATATTTCTGGTTTCATCCAATCACATCCGGGAAAAGTGGTGTGGAATTCGTATGCAATGAACCGAGAAAATGACAGTAAAAATGGTTTTGGAGAAAAGCAATATCTTTTCCTTCGGCAAGTTTATAAAATGTCATCTATACAAACAGATATATCATGTTTGTTTGCAGTACTTCCTCTAGTATACTCCCTAGAAAATACAAATGTGTAGAGCTGGTGTCTCCGTGTGGAACAAATTCGTCTTTCCCAGCACAAAATTAAATGTTCCCTGATAAAAAACATTCAAAACAATAAGTCCATCAATAATATCCAGAAAACACAAACACAGAGGCTTTCACAATATTTCGGATTGAGTTAGCCAAAACACAACCGGATATTTCTGGTTTCATCCAGTCATATCCGGACATTCAAAACAATAAAGTCGGTTGATAATATCCGGAAAACACAAACACAGTGGCTGTAGTAATATCTGGGATTGGGTGAATCAAAACACAACCGGATATTTCTGATTTCATCCAGTCATATCCGGACAACGTTGTGTGGAATTCGTATGCAATGGACCGAGAAAATCACAGTAAAAATGGTTTTGGACAAAAGCAAAGACTTTTCATTCAGCCAGTGCATAAAATGTCATCTATATAAACAGAAATATCATGTTTGTTTGCCGCAGTTCCTCTAGCTATCGCGACAGAAAATACGAATGTGTAGAGCTGGTGTTTCCATGTGGAAACAATTAGTCTTTCCCAGCACAAAATTAAATGTTCCCTGATAAATAACATTCAAACAATAAAGACGGTTGATGATATCCGGAAAACACAAGCACATAGGCTGTGGCAATATCTGGGATTGAGTTAGCCAAAACACAACCGGATATTTCTGGTTTCATCCAGTCGTATCTGGACAAAGTGGTTTGGAATTCGTAT
Organism: Lepus europaeus; assembly: GCF_033115175.1. Taxonomy (NCBI): domain Eukaryota; kingdom Metazoa; phylum Chordata; class Mammalia; order Lagomorpha; family Leporidae; genus Lepus; species Lepus europaeus. The sequence goes on from NW_026909285.1 coordinate 2,237,375, forward strand.
GCAATGGACTGAGAAAATCAGAGGAAAAATGGTTTTGGAGAAAAGCAAAGTCTTTTCCTTTGGCCAGTGCATAAAATGTCATCTATACAAACAGAAATATCATGTTTGTTTGTCACAGTTCCTCTAGCTTTCTCCCTAGAAAATACGAATGTGTAGAGTTGGTGTCTCCATGTGGAAACAATTAGTGTTTCCAAGCTCAAAATAAAATGTTCCCTGAAAAAAAACATTCAAAACAATAAAGTCCGTGGATAATATCAGGAATATAAAAACACAAAGTCTGTAGCAATATCTGGGATTGAGTTAGTCAAAACAAAACCGGATATTTCTGCTTTCATCCAATCATATCCTGACAACTCCTGTGGAATTCATAGGCAATGGACCGAGAAAATCACAGTAAAAATGGTTTTGGATAAAAGCAAAGTCTTTTTGTTAGGCAAGTGCATAAAATGTCATCTATACAAACAGAAATATCATGTTTGTTTGCCGCCGTTCCTCTCGCTTTCTCCCTAGAAAATACGAATATGTAGAGCTGGTGTTCTCAAGATAAACCAATTAGTTTTTCAATGGTACAAAATTAAATGTTCCCTGCAAAAACATTCAAAATAATAAGTCCGTTGATAATATCCAGAAAACACAAACACAGAGCCTGTAGCAATATCTGGAATTGAGTTAGTCAAAACACAACCGGATATTTCTGTTTTCATCCAGTCATATCCGGACATAGTGGTGTGGAATTCGTATGCAATGGACCGAGATAATCACAGTAAATATGGTTTTGGAGAAAGGCAAAATCTTTTCATTAGGCAAGTAGATAAATTATCATCGATACAAACAGAAATATCATGTTTGTTTGCAGTAGTTCCTGCAGCTTTCACGCTAGAAAATACAAATATGTAGAGCTGGTGTATCCATGTGGAAACAATTAGTGTTTCCAAGCACAAAATTAAATGTTCCCTGATAAAAAACATTCAAAACAATAAAGTCCATCGAGAATATCCAGAAAACACTAACACAGAACTTTCACAATATTTCACATTGTTTTAGCCAAAACAGAACCAGATATTTCCGGTTTCATCCAGTCATATCCAGAAAAGGACTTTTGGAATTCCGATGTAATGGACCGAAAAATCACAGTAAAAATGGTTTTGGAGAAAAGCAAAGTCTTTTCATTAGGCCAGTGCATAAAATGTCATCTATGCAAACAGAAATATCATGTTTGTTTGTCGCAGTTCCTCTAGCTTTCTCCCTCAAAAATATGAATATGTTCACCTGGTGACTCCATGTGGAACCAATTACTGTATCCAAGCTCAAAATAAAATATTCCCTGATAAAAAACATTCAAAAAAATAATATCAGGAATACAGAAACAAAGAGGATGTAGCAATATCTGGGATTGGTTTAGCCAAAACAGAACCGGATATTTCCGGTTTCATCCAGTAATATCTGGAAAAACTGTTGTGGAATTCATATGCAATGGACCGAGAAAATCACAGTAAAAATGATTTTGGAGAAAAGCAAAGTCTTTTCTTTAGGCAAGTGCATAAAATGTCATCTATGCAAATAGAAATATCATGTTTGTCTGCCGCAGTTCCTCTAGCTTTCTCCCTGGAAAATACGAATATGTAAGCTGGTGTCCCCATGATGAATCAATTAGTGTTTCTATGGTACAAAATTAAATGTTCCCTGATAAAAACATTCAAAACAATAAAGACCAATCATAATATCCAGAAAACAAACACAGAGACTTTCACAATATTTCGGATTGAGTTAGCCAAAACACAACCTGTTATTTCTGTTTTTATCCAGTCATATCCGAAAAAAGTCATTTGGAATTCGGATGCAATGGACGGAGAAAATCACAGTAAAAATGGTTTTGGAGAAAAGCAAAGTCTTTTGGTTAGGCAACTGCATAAAATGTCATCGATAAAAACAGTAATATCATGTTTGTTTGCCGCAGTTCCTCTAGCTTTCTCCCTAGAAAATAGGAATGTATAGAGCTGGTGTCTATATGTGGCACCAATTACTGTTTCCAAGATCAAAATTAAATGTTCCCTGATAAAAAACATTCAAAACAATCAAATGCATGGATAATATCAGGAATACACAAACACAGAGGCTGTAGCAATATCTGGGATTCAATTAGCCAAAATAAAACCGGATATTTCCGGTTTCATCCAGTCATATCCGGACAACGTGGTGTGGAATTCATATGCAATGGACCAAGAAAATCACAGTAAAAATGGTTTTGGAGAATAGCAAAGTCTTTTCGTTAGGCAAGTGCATAAAATGTCATCTATACAAACAGAAATATCATGTTTGTTTGCCGCAGTTCCTCTTGCTTTCTCCCTAGAAAATACGAATGTGTAGAGCTGGTGTCTCCATATGGTCCAATAACTGTATCCAAGCACAAAATAAATGTTTCCTTATAAAAAACATTCAAAACAATAAAGTCCGTGGAAAATATCTGGAATACACAAACACAGAGGCTGTAGCAATATCTGGGATTGAGTTAGCCAAAACAACATGGGTCATTTCCGGTTTCATCCAGTCAATCCGCACAAACTGGTGTGGCATTTGCATACAGTGGACTGAGCAATACACTTTAAAAGTGGTTTTGCAGAAAAGCAAAGTCTTTTTGTTAGGCAAGTGCATAAAATGTCATGTATACAAACAGAAATATCATGTTTGTTTGCCGCAGTTCCTCTAGCTTTCTCCCTAGAAAATACGAATGTGTAGAGCTGGTGTCCCCTTTTGAACCAATTAGTGATTCCAAGGACAAAATTCAAAATTCCCGGATAAAAAACATTCAAAACAATACTCTGTGGATAATATCAGGAATACACAAACAGAGATGCTGTAGCAATATCTGGGATTGAGTTAGCCAAACAAAACCGGATATTTCCGGTTTCATCCTTTCATATCCGATAAACTGGTGTGGAATTCACATGCAATCAATCAAGAAAATCACAGTAAAATGTTTTTGGAGAAAAGCAAAGTCTTTTATTTGGCAAGTGTATAAAATGTCATCTATACAAACAGAAATATAACGTTTTTTTGCTGCAGTTCCTCTAGATTTCTCCCTAGAAAATACGAATGTGTAGAGCTGGTGTCTCCATGTGGAACCAATTATTGATTCCAAACACAAAATTAAATGTTCCCTGATAAAAAAACATTCCAAATAATAAAGTCTGTGGATAATATCAGGAATACACACACAGAGAGGCTGTAGCAATATCTGGGATTGAGTTAGCTAAAACAAAACCGGATATTTCCGGTTTTATCCAGTCATATCCAGTAAACTGGTGTGGAATTCGTATGAAGTGCACTGAGATATTCACAGAAAAAATGGTTTTGGAAATACCAAAGTCTTTCGTTAGGCAAGTGCATAAAATGTCATCTATACAAACAGAAATATCATGTTTGTTTGCCGCAGTTCCCCTAGCTTTCTCCCTAGAAAATACGTATATGTAGAGCTGGTGTCCCCATGATGAATCAATTAGTATTTCTATGGTACAAAATTAAATGTTCCCTGATAAATAACATTCAAAACAACAAAGTCCATCGATAATATCCAGAAAACACAAACACAGAGTCTTTCACAATATTTCGGATTGAGTTAGCCTAAACACAAACGGATATTTCTCGTTTCATCCAGTCATATCCCGAAAACTAGTTTGGAATTCATATGCCATGCACGGAGAAAATCACAGTAAAAAGAGTTTTGGAGAAAAGCAAAGTCTTTTCGTTAGGCAAGTGCATAAAATGTCATCGATACAAACAGAAATATGATGTTTGTTTGCAGCAGTTCCTCTAGCTGTCTCTCTAGAAAATACGAATGAGTAGAGCTGGTGTCTCCATGTGGAAACAATTAGTGTTTCACAGTTGAAAATTAAATGTTCCCTGATGCAAATCATTCAAAACAATACAGTCTGTGGATAATATCAGAAATACATAAACACAAAGTCTGTAGCAAATCTGGGATTGAGTTTGTCAAAACAAAATCAGATATTTCTAGTTTCATCCAGTCATATCCTCACAACTCCTGTTGAATTCGTATGCAATGGACCGAGAAAATCACAGTAAAAAAGGTTTTGGATAAAAGCAGAGTCTTTTCATTTGGCAAGTGCATAAAATGTCATCTACACAAACAAAAATATCATGTTTGTTTGCCACAGTGTCTCTAAAGCCTCCCTAGAAAATAGGAATGGGTAGAGCTGGTGTACCCATGATGAAGCAATTAGTATTTCTATGGTACAAAAATAAATTTTCCCTGATAAAAACATTCAAAACAATAAAGTCCATCAATAATATGCAGAAAACACAAACACAGAGGCTTTCACAATATTTTGGATTGAGTTAGCCAAAAGACAACCGGATATTTCTGGTTTCATCCTGTCATATCCGGTCAAAGTGGTTTGGAATTCCTATTCAATGGACCGAGAAAATCACAGTAAAAATAGTTTTAGAGAAAAGCAAAGTCTTTTCGTTAGGCAAGTGCATAAAATGTCATCTAAACAAACCGAAATATCATGTTTGTTTGCCACAGTTCCTCTAGCTTTCTCCCTAGAAAATACGAATGTGTAGAGCTGGTGTCTCCATCTGGAACCAATTAGTGTTTCCAAGCACAAAATTAAATGTTCCCTGATAAAAACATTCAAAACAATAAAGTCCATCGATAATATCCAGAAAAACAAACTCAGAAACTTTCACAGTATTTCGGATTGAGTTAGCCAAAACAAAACCGGATATTTCCGATTTCATCCAGTCATAAACGGGAAAACTGGTGTGGAATTCGTATGCAATCAATCAAGAAAATCACAGTAAAAATGGTTTTGTAGAAAAGCAAAGTCTTTTCGTTAGCAAAGTGCATAAAATGTCATCGATACTAACAGAAATATGTTTGTTTTCCGCAGTTCATCTAGCTTTCTCCCTAGAAAATACAAATGTGTAGAGCTGCTGTCTCCATGTGGAATCAATTAGTGTTTCAAAGCATAAAATTAAATGTTCCCTGAAAAAAAATATTCAAAACAATAAAGTCCGTGGATAATATCAGGAATACACAAACACAGAGGCTGTAGCAATATCTGGGATTGAGTTAGCTAAAACAAAACCGGATATTTCCAGTTTTATCCCGTCATATCCAGTAAACTGGTGTGGAATTCGTATGAAGTGCACTGAGATATTCACAGAAAAAATGGTTTTGGAAATACCAAAGTCTTTCATTAGGCAAGTGCATAAAATGTCATCTATACAAACAGAAATATCATGTTTGTTTGCCACAGTTCCCCTAGCTTTCTCCCTAGAAAATACGTATATGTAGAGCTGGTGTCCCCATGATGAATCAATTAGTATTTCTATGGTACAAAATTAAATGTTCCCTGATAAATAACATTCAAAACAACAAAGTCCATTGATAATATCCAGAAAACACAAACACAGAGTCTTTCACAATATTTCGGATTGAGTTAGCCTAAACACAAACGGATATTTCTCGTTTCATCCAGTCATATCCCGAAAACTAGTTTGGAATTCATATGCCATGCACGGAGAAAATCACAGTAAAAAGAGTTTTGGAGAAAAGCAAAGTCTTTTCGTTAGGCAAGTGCATAAAATGTCATCGATACAAACAGAAATATGATGTTTGTTTGCAGCAGTTCCTCTAGCTGTCTCTCTAGAAAATACGAATGAGTAGAGCTGGTGTCTCCATGTGGAAACAATTAGTGTTTCACAGTTGAAAATTAAATGTTCCCTGATGCAAATCATTCAAAACAATACAGTCTGTGGATAATATCAGAAATACATAAACACAAAGTCTGTAGCAAATCTGGGATTGAGTTTGTCAAAACAAAATCAGATATTGCTAGTTTCATCCAGTCATATCCTCACAACTCCTGTTGAATTCGTATGCAATGGACCGAGAAAATCACAGTAAAAATGGTTTTGGATAAAAGCAGAGTCTTTTCGTTTGGCAAGTGCATAAAATGTCATCTACACAAACATAAATATCATGTTTGTTTGCCACAGTGTCTCTAAAGCCTCCCTAGAAAATAGGAATGGGTAGAGCTGGTGTACCCATGATGAAGCAATTAGTATTTCTACGGTACAAAAATAAATTTTCCCTGATAAAAACATTCAAAACAATAAAGTCCATCAATAATATGCAGAAAACACAAACACAGAGGCTTTCACAATATTTTGGATTGAGTTAGCCAAAAGACAACCGGATATTTCTGGTTTCATCTTGTCATATCCGGTCAAAGTGGTTTGGAATTCCTATTCAATGGACCGAGAAAATCACAGTAAAAATAGTTTTAGAGAAAAGCAAAGTCTTTTCGTTAGGCAAGTGCATAAAATGTCATCTAAACAAACCGAAATATCATGTTTGTTTGCCACAGTTCCTCTAGCTTTCTCCCTAGAAAATACGAATGTGTAGAGCTGGTGTCTCCATCTGGAACCAATTAGTGTTTCCAAGCACAAAATTAAATGTTCCCTGATAAAAACATTCAAAACAATAAAGTCCATCGATAATATCCAGAAAAACAAACTCAGAAACTTTCACAGTATTTCGGATTGAGTTAGCCAAAACAAAACCGGATATTTCCGATTTCATCCAGTCATAAACGGGAAAACTGGTGTGGAATTCGTATGCAATGGACTGAGAAAATCACAGTAAAAATGGTTTTGTAGAAAAGCAAAGTCTTTTCGTTAGCAAAGTGCATAAAATGTCATCGATACTAACAGAAATATGTTTGTTTTCCGCAGTTCATCTAGCTTTCTCCCTAGAAAATACAAATGTGTAGAGCTGCTGTCTCCATGTGGAATCAATTAGTGTTTCAAAGCATAAAATTAAATGTTCCCTGAAAAAAAATATTCAAAACAATAAAGTCCGTGGATAATATCAGGAATACACAAACACAGAGGCTGTAGAAATATCTGGGATTGAGTTAGCCAAAACACAACCGGATATTTCGAGTTTCATCCAGTCATATCCGGACAAACTGGTGTGGAATTCGTATGCAATGGACCGAGAAAATCACAGTACAAATAGTTTTGGAGAAAAGCAAAGTCTTTTCGTTAGGCAAGTGCATAAAATGTCATCTATACAAACAGAAATATCATGTTTGTTTGCCGCAGTTCCTCTAGCTTTCTCAGTAGAAAATATGAATACGTAGAGCTGGTGCTCTCATGTGGAACTAATTACTGTATCCAGGCTCAAAATTAAATTTTCCCCGATAAAAAACGTTTAAAACTCTAAAGTCTATGGATAATATCCAGGAAAAACTATCATAGTGGCTGTAGCAATATCCAGGGTTGAGTTAGCAAAAACAAAACCAGATATTTCCGGTTTCATCCAGTTATATCCTGACAAACTGGTGTGGAATTCGTATGTAATGGACTGAGAAAATCACAGTAAAAATGGTTTTGGAGAAAAGCAAGTCTTTTCGTTAGGCAAGTGCATAAAATGTCATCGATACATACAGAAATATCATGTTTCTTTGTCGTAGTTCCTCTAGCTTTCTCCCTAGAAAATACGAATGTGTAGAGCTGGTGTCCCCACAATGAACCAATTCGTGTTTCAACGGTAGAAAATTAAATGTTCCCTGATAAAACATTCAAAACAATAAAGTCCGTCGATAATATACAGAAAACACAAGCACAGAGGCTTTCAAATATTTCGGATTGAGTTAGCCAAAACACAACCGGATATTTCTGGTTTCATCCATTCATATCCGTGCAAACTTGTGTGGAATTGGTATGCAATGGACCGAGAAAATCACAGTAAAAATGTTTTTAGAGAAAAGCAAAGTCTTTTCGTTAGGCAAGTGCATAAAATGTAATCGATACAAACAGAAATATCATGTTTGTTTGCTTCAGTTCCTATAGCTTTCTCCCTAGAAAATACGAATGTGTAGAGCTGGTGTCTCCATGTGGAACCAATTAGTGATTCCAAGCACAAAATTAAATGTTCCTTGATAAAAAACATTCAAAACAATAAAATCCGTGGATAATATCAGGAATACACAAACACAGAAGCTGTGGAAATATCTGGGATTGAGTTAGCCAAACAAAACAGGATATTTCCGGTTTCATCCCATCATATCCATTAAACTGGTGTGGAATTCTTATGCAATGGACCAAGGTATTCACAGTAAAAACGGTTTTGGAGAATAGCAAAGTTTTCGATAGGCTAGTGCATGAAATATCATCTATACAAACAGAAGTATCATGTTTGCTTGCTGCAGTTCCTATAGTTTTCTCCCTAGAAAATACGAATGTGTTCAGCTGGTGTCTCCATGTGGAACCAATTACTGTATCCAAGCTCAAAATAAAATATTCCCTGATAAAAAAATTCATAAAAATAAAGTCCATTGATAGTATCCAGAAAACACAAACACAGAGTCTGTAGCAATATTTGGAATTAGTTAGCATAAACAAAACCAGATATTTCCGGTTTCATCCAGTCATATCCGGACAAAATGGTGTGGAATTCGTAAGCAATGGACAGAGAAAATCACAGTAAAAATGGTTTGGAGAATAGCAAAGTCTTTTTTAGGCAAGTGCATAAAATGTCATCTATACAAACAGCAATATCATGTTTGTTTGCGGGAGTTCCTCTAGCTTTCTCCCTGAAAATAAGAATGTGTAGAGCTGGAGTCCCCATGATGAACCAATTAGTGTTTCAGCGGTACAAAATTAAGTGTTCCCTGATAAAAAATATTCAAACAATAAAGTCCATCGCTATTATCCAGAAAACACAAACACAGAGGCTTTCACAATATTTGGATTGTGTTAGCCAAAACACAAACGGATGTTTCTGGTTTCATCCAGTCATATCCGGACAAACTGGTCTGGAATTCCTATGCAGTGGACCGAGAAAATCAGAGTAAAAATGGTTTTGGAGAAAAGCAAAGTCTTTTCGTTAGGCAAGTGCATAAAATGTCATCGATACAAACAGAAATATCATGTTTGTTTGCCGCAGTTCCTCTAGCTTTCTCCCTAGAAAATAGGAATGTGTAGAGCTGGTGTCTCCATGTGGAAACAATTAGTGTTTCCAAGCTCAAAATAAAATGTTCCCTGAAAAAAAACATTCAAAACAATAAAGTCCGTGGATAATATCAGGAATATAGGAACACAGTGGCTGTAGCAATATCTGGGATTGAGTTAGCCAAAACAAACCGGATATTCCTATTTTTATCCAATCATATCCGGACAAACTGGTGTGGAATTCGTATGCTATCACCTAGAAAATCACAGAGAAATGGTTTGGAGAAAAGCAAAGTCTTTTTGTTAGTCAAGTGCATAAAATGTCATCTATAAAAACAGAAATATCATGTTTGCTGCAGTACCACTAGCTTTCTCCCTAGAAAATAGGAATGTGTAGAGCTGGTGTCTCCATGTGGAACCAATTAGTGATTCCAAGCACAGAATTAAATGTTCCCTTACAGAAAACATTCAAAAAAAATAAACTCCGTGGTAATATCAGGAATACACAAACATAGAGGCTGTAGCAATATTTGGGATTGAGTTAGCCAAAATACAACCGGATATTTCTGGTTTCATCCAGTCATATCCGGACAAACTGGTGTGGAATTAGTATGCAATGTACCAAGAAAATCACAGTAAAAATGGTTTTGGAGAAAAGCAAAGTCTTTTCGTTAGGCAAGTGCATAAAATGCCATCAATACAAACAGAAATATCATGTTTTTTTTACTGAAGTTCCTCTGGCTTTCTCCCTAGAAAATAGGAATGTGTAGAGCTGGTGTTTCCATGTGGAACTAATTAGTGTTTCCAAGCTCAAAATAAAATGTTCCCTGATAAAAAACATTCGAAACAATAAAGTCCGTGGATAATATCAGGAATACACAAACACAGAGGCTTTCACCATATTTTGAATTGAGTTAACAAAAAAAAAACCGGATATTTCCGGTTTCATCCAGTCATATCTGGACAACGTGGTGTGGAATTCGTATGCAATGGACCGAGAAAATCACAGTAAAAATGGTTTCGGAGAAAAGCAAAGTGTTTTCTTTAGGCAAGTGCATAAAATGTCATCTATACAAACAGAAATATCAAGTTTGTTTGCCGCAGTTCCTCTAGCTTTCTCCCTAGAAAATACGAATGTGTAGAGCTGGTGTCTCCATGTGGAATCAATTATTGTATCCAAGCTCAAAATAAAATGTTCCACGATAAAAACCATTCAAAACAATAAAGTCCATTGATAATATCTAGAAAACACAAACACAGATGCTGTAGCAATATCTGGGATTGAGTTAACCAAAACAAACCGGATATTCCTATTTTTATCCAATCATATCCAGACAAACTGGTGTGGAATTCGTATGCAATGGACTGAGAAAATCACAGTGCAAATGGTTTTGGAGAAAAGCAAAGTCTTTTCGTTAGGCAAGTGCATAAAATGTCATCTATACAAACAGAAATATCATGTTTCTTTGTTGTAGTTCCTCTAGCTTTCTCCCTAGAAAATACGAATGTGTAGAGCTGGTGTCCCCATAATGAACCAATTCGTGTTTCAACGGTAGAAAATTAAGTGTTCCCTGATAAAACATTCAAAACAATAAAGTCCGTCGATAATATCCAGAAAACACAAACACAGAGGCTTTCAATATTTCGGATTGAGTTAGCCAAAACACAACCGGATATTTCTGGTTTCATCCATTCATATCTGTGCAAACTTGTGTGGAATTGGTATGCAATGGACCGAGAAAATCACAGTAAAAATGTTTTTAGAGAAAATAAAGTCTTTTTGATACACAAGTGCATAAAATGTCATCTATACAAACAGAAATATCATGTTTGTTTGCTTCAGTTCCTATAGCTTTCTCCCTAGAAAATACGAATGTGTAGAGCTGGTGTCTCCATGTGGAACCAATTGAGAAAATAAGGCAGGATGGGGTTAAAATGGAGTTGCTTGAGCTAACTGCATACTGTTTTGCTTTTGTGCAAAATGGCTGGGCTTGCAAAATGCTTTTATAAGATAACTGAACTTTAGCTGAACTTGTAGCATGTGATGATTGTGTTAATGCTTTCATGAGATAATTGTAGCATGTGATAATTATTTTAGGAGCTATGTTAAGTTTTTGGTCACGATGACCCCGTATTTGTGCTTGCTCAAGGACTTTGTTCCCTTACCCTGGAAAAACCCTTTATCTTGTGATTATTTGTCATGCTGTGGTTTATCTTGTGATCTTTTGTAATGCTGTGGAGATATGCTAATGTTGTGGTTTTAAGCCTTAAATACTCTGTGCGATTGATGATCGGGGCCTCTCTTCCTGCACTGCACCAGAGGGTGCTGTTGTGCTTAGAGACGGCCCATCTGCGCAGATGTAATAAACTTCCTCATGCCCTTTGCATCGATTGGAGTGGAATTCGTGTTTCTGGGGTCGGTAGAATTCTGAGACACCTTTCGGGGGTCTACATTCTTGGGGGCTCGTCCGGGATTCGAGACCCCAGACCCACGCTCCATTTTCCAATCGGAGGTAAGTCTTTGCTGTTTTAAGTATTTTTGTGTGTTTTGTTGATTTTTTTATTATTTTATTTTTTCCCGGGGCGCTTGACGTACCGGAGGTTTATGTTTTAGCTGTTTTCCTGGGGCGCTTGACTTACCGGAGGTTTATGTTTTATCTGTACAGGCGCTAGACGCCGAAAGAATTGAGCCAGTAGTAGGTAAGGACAGACGTGTCCGCGACGCCTGGCTCGTACCCTGGAGGACGCTCCAGTGGTGGTCTGCGGGAGAAGGGCTGGTGTCAGCAGCCACTCCCATCGGAAGTTTTGGTTTCAGTTTTGTCTTGGTTTTGCGCGCAGTGTCTTTGTGAGTTTTGTGATTTGTGAGTCTTGTGGTTGTTTTCTGTGTTCTAATATATCTTCCTTATTTGCCTTTCCCCTCCAACATGGGACAGGAATTAACTACACCTTTGAGTCTTACTCTAGATCATTGGAGAGAGGTCCGGGAGCGGGCCCAAAACTTGTCTATAAGAGTGCAGAAGAAGAACTGGACAAGTTTCTGTACGTCCGAGTGGCCAGCCTTAAACATCGGGTGGCCACGGGATGGGACTTTTGACTCTCGAATTATCTTACAGGTGAAGAGCCAGGTCTGCAGGGAAGGCAAAGAAGGGCACCCGGATCAAGTGCCCTATATCTTTGTGTGGGAGGACCTGGCACAATACCCCCCAAAATGGGTAAAACCCTTTCTCCCGGCTGACCGTGTCGTGGCGGGTGCCTTACCCGCCCTGCCTCCGTCTGTAACACCTTTAAAACTGCAACCCGCGGATCAGAGCGGGCTCCCGTCAGTTGACATCTTTGTGTGGGAAGACCCAGCGCAAAATTCGCCGGTTGCCCCTGCCTCGGCCCTTTACCCATTAAAGGAGTTAGACTCCCTCAAGGCAAAGAAACCCTCGGTCCTCCCGGGTGGGCAGGAGGATCTTTTGCTTTTTGACACCCCACCGCCTTACGCACCCCTCCCGAGAGAACCTACGGCACCTTCCCCGGATTCTACGCAGGGAGAAGGGGAGGAGGACCCTCCGGCTCGTTCAACCCCCATGAGTACCAGACTGCGCTTGCGTCGGGGAGGGGGGAGTGAGGGCGGGCAGTGGGAGGTTCAGGCTTTCCCACTCCGCTCAGTGGGGGATCAGATGCAATATTGGCCGTTTTCAGCTTCAGATTTGTACAATTGGAATACCCATAACCCGCCTTTTTCTCAAGATCCACAATCTTTGACAGGATTAATTGAATCTATTCTTTTAACCCACCAACCGACCTGGGATGACTGCCAGCAGCTCCTGCAGGCTCTCCTGACCACGGAGGAGAGACAGCGAGTTCTCACAGAAGCTCGAAAAAATGTTCCAGGGGACAACGGTCAACCTACCCAACTGCCGAACGAGATTGATGCAGCATTCCCGTTGACCAGACCGGATTGGGATTTTAGTACGGCTGTCGGTAGGGAACGACTTCGTCTCTATCGCCAGATTCTCCTGACAGGTCTCAGAGGGGCAGGGAGACGCCCCACCAATTTGGCTAAGGTACGTGCCATAACTCAGGGTAATGAGGAGACCCCGGCGGGGTTTCTAGAGAGATTAATGGAGGGATACCGGATGTACACCCCGTTTGACCCCCAGGCTGCTGACCGGCAGTCGGACGTAATAATGTCTTTCATTGGCCAATCGGCCCCAGATATCCGAGCGCGGCTGCAGAGACTGGAGGGCTTACAGGGTTATACATTGTAGGACCTCCTAAAAGAGGCAGAGAGAATCTTTAATAAGAGGGAAACTAAAGAAGAAAAAGAGGAAAGAATGCAAAAAGAACAGGATCAGAGAGACAAAAAGAAAAATAGGGAACTAGCTAAAATTTTGGTCACCGCAGTAAGCGAATCTAATAGGCAGGATAGGTCAGGTTATGGTAGAGGTCAAACAAAGAAATACCCGGGAGACAAACATAGACCGCGGATAGGACGAGACCAGTGTGCGTACTGTAAGGAAAGAGGACACTGGGCCAGAGACTGTCCAAACAAAAATGCCACCAGAAAAATAAAGGAGACTGACATTCCAGTTCTTCCCCTGGGGGAAGAGGACGATTACTAGGGGGTCAGGGCCAGGAGCCTCCCCCTGAGCCCCGGGTAACCCTGAGAGTGGGAGGCAGGCCGTTCACGTTTATGGTGGATACCAGAGCTCAGCACTCTGTTTTAAACAAAAATATTGGCCCCCTTAGCTCAAAAATTTCTTGCGTCCAGGGAGCAACTGGAAGAAAAATGTGCCGATGGACCACAGAACGGCAGGTAGATCTAGCCACTGGCCAAGTCACCCACTCATTTCTTTTAGTACCAGACTGCCCATATCCATTATTAGGAAGAGATTTGCTATCTAAGGTGGGAGCCCAGATTCATTTCCAGAAGGAAGTGGCCTCAGTGACGGACTCTGGAGGGCGCCTTCTACAAGTATTGACTTTACAATTAAGAGATGAACATCATCTATATGACGGAGAAAAAATAAAAACCCCAATAGCCCCTGAGTGGATCGAAAAGTTTCCGAGTTCTTGGGCAGAGACTGGAGGAATAGGATTAGCAATTCAGCAGCCACCCATAATAGTAAATGTAAAGCCTACAGCTGAACCAATATCTGTACGGCAGTATCCTATGACCAAGGAAGCAAAGGATGGAATCCGGCCCCACATTAAGAGACTGCTGGACTTGGGAATATTAAAACCCTGCCAATCCCCTTGGAACACACCCTTACTGCCGGTACGGAAACCAGGCACCAATGACTTCCGACCTGTGCAGGACTTACGTGAGGTAAATCGTCGGGTTGAAGACATTCACCCGACCGTGCCAAATCCGTACAACTTGCTGAGCACTTTGCCTCCATCGCGCACTTGGTATACAGTGCTAGATTTAAAAGATGCTTTCTTTTGTCTGAGATTGAGCCCCCAGAGCCAACCTTTGTTTGCATTCGAATGGAAGGACCCAGAGACTGGATTCTCAGGGCAATTGACTTGGACCAGACTCCCACAAGGATTTAAAAATTCGCCCACACTATTCGATGAGGCCTTACATCATGACTTGGCAAGCTTTAGGGTGAGTAACCCTCAATGGACTCTTTTACAGTATGTGGATGACTTACTCCTGGCAGCAGAAACCGAAGAGGACTGTAAACAGGGCACGGAATCCCTGCTCCAGAAGCTAGGCAAGCTGGGATATCGCGCCTCTGCCAAAAAGGCCCAAATATGTGCCCGACAGGTAGTTTACCTGGGTTATAAATTGAGAGGGGGCAGGAGGTTGCTAACGGAGGGACGTAAACAGGAGGTGGCGCTTATACCCCCACCTAAAAACCCACGCCAGTTGAGGGAATTTCTGGGAAGTGCCGGTTTCTGCCGCCTGTGGATTCCTGGGTTTGCGGAGATTGCGGCTTCCCTATATCCCCTCACAAAAAACAATTCCCCTTACATCTGGGGAGAAGAACAGCAGTTGGCCTTCGATCAACTAAAAAAGGCCCTCTTGGAAGCCCCCTCACTAAGCCTGCCTGACCCCAACAAGCCTTTTATCCTATATATAGACGAAAGAGGGGGGATTGCAAAGGGAGTCTTGACCCAAAAATTAGGGCCTTGGAAGAGGCCAGTGGCCTATTTTTCAAAGAAATTGGACAGTGTCGCCTCTGGGTGGCCCCCGTGCCTTCGCATGATAGCGGCGGTGGCCACGATTGTGAAAGATTCTAACAAACTGACTCTGGAATAGCCACTGACCGTAGTGACGTCTCATGCTATTGAGACGGTCATACGTCAGCCACCTGATCGATGGCTATCAAATGCCAGAATTACCCATTACCAAGCAATGATACTCAACCCCGAACGCATCCGGTTTGGAACGACGGCCTCTCTCAACCCCGCCACTCTACTGCCGGAACCAGGAGACCATACGCAGGTCAGCCACAATTGCCAGCAGGTGCTAGCTGAAGTCTATGGGGCCCGTGAGGACTTGACAGATCAGCCCCTGTCAGACGCGGAGTACACCTGGTACACAGATGGCAGCAGCTTCCTCCATCAAGGTGAGAGGAGGGCAGGGGCGGCGGTGGTTGACGGGAAGACTGTTGTTTGGGCCTCTGCCTTACCACCAGGCACTTCAGCACAGAAAGCTGAGTTGGTAGCTCTGACTGAGGCCTTAAAACAGGCAAAAGGGAAGAGGGTAAACATTTATACAGACAGTCGATACGCCTTCGCTACGGCGCATGTGCATGGTGAAATATATAAAAGAAGGGGACTGCTTACTTCAGCAGGCAGAGAAATTAAAAATAAGCAGGAAATCCTAGACCTCCTACAGGCCCTCTTCTTGCCAAAGAAGGTGAGCATCATACATTGCCCTGGCCACCAAAAAGGAGAGGATCCAGTGGCACAGGGTAACCGGATGGTGGATGAGGTGGCCAGAACTAGCGCCTTGGGTAGCTGCGTGTTAAACATCGATGTGCAAGACCCTCCCAGCCGGGGGCCAGAATGGAATTATACCGAACAAGATGTGGCAGCCATACAAAGGCTAGGGGGAATTTACGACGAGACCACTAAAAGCTGGAAAATACAGGGCAAAGTCGTGCTGCCCACAAAAGAAACTAGAAGATTAGTGCAAGATCTACATAGATGGACACATTTAGGGTATAAGAAATTAAAGACCTTACTGGATAGGGAGGAGATTTCTCATTTTTTATTGGGACTACATGCAGCAGTAAAACAAACCATAGAGGCCTGCATCCCATGCGCCAAGGTAAATCCCAAATGTTCTAAAATACCTGAAGGAGTCCGGATACGGGGGGCTAGGCCTGGAATTAATTGGAAAATAGATTTCACAGAGGTCCGCCCAAGCAGATATGGAATTAAGTACCTTCTAGTGTTCGTAGATACCTTTTCCGGCTGGCCTGAAGCATTTCCAGTGAAGAAGGAGACAGCACAAGTCGTGGTTAAGAAGCTATTAGAAGAAATCTTCCCGTGGTTTGGCTTACCTAAGGTATTGGGGTCGGATAATGGACCCGCCTTCGTCTCCAGGGTAAGTCAGTTGGTGACCAAAGTGCTGGGGATTGATTGGAAATTGCATTGTGCGTACAGGCCCCAGAGTTCAGGTCAGGTAGAACGAATGAACAGAACAATTAAGGAGACCTTGACTAAATTGACAATGGAGACTGGCACTAGAGACTGGGTCAAACTGCTGCCGATGGCTTTGTTTAGGGCTCGTAACACACCTTCTGTATGTGGATTAACACCCTATGAAATATTGTACGGAGGCCCTCCACCCGCGGCAGATTTGTTGGGACCCAGTATTGACTCATTTGCAACATCCTCTACTTTGCAGACCCGCTTCCGAGCCTTGCAGCTCATCCACAGGCATATAGGGAAGCAGCTGACTGCCGTATACCAGTCCAAGTGCCCTACGCTCCCACATTCGTTCCAGATTGGGGACATTGTCTACGTCCGCAGACACCAGATTAAGACGCTTGAGCCACGTTGGAAGGGACCCTACACGGTATTATTAACTACGCCGACCGCGATAAAGGTAGACGGAATTGCCACCTGGATACACGTGTCACACGTCAAGAGGGCGACAGCTGAACAGAGACAAGAGACCGACGACCCTGCCGACGAGCCGACACCAAAATGGAAACTACAACGTACTCAAAACCCACTCAAGATAAGAATTTCAAAAACTGTTTAGTACTGCTTACAATTCTTTTTACCCCTATTATGGGCGGCCCGCATGCCCCGGTGAGGCTCACATGGGAGGTGCAATCTGGTACCACGGAGGTCGTGTGGTCCGTTACCCACGTGGCCCCCTCTGGGACATGGTGGCCTGCCTTGCACCCTGATGTATGTAAGCTAGTAGAGGGAATGGATAACTTGGCAGCCTATGGTGTCGCGTTCGCCCCTGGTGCATTGGTCCGTGGCCCCGCGCGGCTTGGGTGCGAGTCTAAGATAAAGAGATGCCAGTTACAACAACAAGAGTTTTATGTGTGCCCTAAGGATGGCAGGTCTACAAAAGAAAAGAGGCGATGCGGGGGAGCAGAATCTTTCTACTGTAAGGCCTGGGGATGTGAAACCACTGGTCACGTATATTGGAAACCCTCCTCTAGTTGGGATTGGATTACTGTACACCGTAATTTTATTCCTGGGAGAGATCCCAACTGCTCTATGCCCCTTAATATTTCTTTCACAGAAAAAGGAAAAAAGGCCAACCTTACTGACTGGAAAAGGGGAAGAATATGGGGCTTAAGGTTTTATGTTTCTGACTATAATCCCGGGCTCCTATTTAAAATTCAACTTAAAGAGGAAGCCCTTCCCCAAATTGGAGGTCCCAGTATGTTGGGGAGGTGGGAGGATCAAAGGTCATGGCCTGCATTGTCTACTATAAAATCCCAGGACCAACCCATGACCTTTACACTCCCCCAGATAGCAAATACATCTAAAAGTTTTAATTCGACTGATTTGTCCCCTACTGTATGGTCGGATACTCTTTCAATAGTACTACTTTTATTTTTAGTTTTTGTAATACATGGGCTTTCTGCTGCCGCCTATGCCATGGTCCTAGCAAGGCAGGACCGAAGGCAGGACCGCAGGCAGGACCAAAGTGTTGAGAACGAAACTATAGAGGAAATATATATAAATATTCTTTAAAATTTTAAGATTAAAATTTGACAAAAAGAAAAGGGGGGAATGAGAAAATAAGGCAGGATGGGGTTAAAATGGAGTTGCTTGAGCTAACTGCATACTGTTTTGCTTTTGTGCAAAATGGCTGGGCTTGCAAAATGCTTTTATAAGATAACTGAACTTTAGCTGAACTTGTAGCATGTGATGATTGTGTTAATGCTTTCATGAGATAATTGTAGCATGTGATAATTATTTTAGGAGCTATGTTAAGTTTTTGGTCACGATGACCCCGTATTTGTGCTTGCTCAAGGACTTTGTTCCCTTACCCTGGAAAAACCCTTTATCTTGTGATTATTTGTCATGCTGTGGTTTATCTTGTGATCTTTTGTAATGCTGTGGAGATATGCTAATGTTGTGGTTTTAAGCCTTAAATACTCTGTGCGATTGATGATCGGGGCCTCTCTTCCTGCACTGCACCAGAGGGTGCTGTTGTGCTTAGAGACGGCCCATCTGCGCAGATGTAATAAACTTCCTCATGCCCTTTGCATCGATTGGAGTGGAATTCGTGTTTCTGGGGTCGGTAGAATTCTGAGACACCTTTCGTGGGTCTTACACAATTAGTGATTCCAAGCACAAAATTAAATATTCCCTGATAAAAAACAATCAAAACAATAAAATCCGTGGATAATATCAGGAATACACAAACACAGAAGCTGTGGAAATATCTGGGATTGAGTTAGCCAAACAAAACCGGATATTTCCGGTTTCATCCCATCATATCCATTAAACTGGTGTGGAATTCTTATGCAATGGACCAAGGTATTCACAGTAAAAACGGTTTTGGAGAATAGCAAAGTTTTCGATAGGCTAGTGCATGAAATATCATCTATACAAACAGAAATATCATGTTTGTTTGCTGCAGTTCCTATAGTTTTCTCCCTAGAAAATACGAATGTGTTCAGCTGGTGTCTCCATGTGGAACCAATTACTGTATCCAAGCTCAAAATAAAATATTCCCTGATAAAAAAAATTCATAAAAATAAAGTCCATTGATAGTATCCAGAAAACACAAACACAGAGTCTGTAGCAATATTTGGAATTAGTTAGCATAAACAAAACCAGATATTTCCGGTTTCATCCAGTCATATCCGGACAAAATGGTGTGGAATTCGTAAGCAATGGACAGAGAAAATCACAGTAAAAATGGTTTTGGAGAATAGCAAAGTCTTTTTTAGGCAAGTGCATAAAATGTCATCTATACAAACAGCAATATCATGTTTGTTTGCGGGAGTTCCTCTAGCTTTCTCCCTGAAAATAAGAATGTGTAGAGCTGGAGTCCCCATGATTTACCAATTAGTGTTTCAACGGTACAAAATTAAGTGTTCCCTGATAAAAAATATTCAAACAATAAAGTCCATCGCTATTATCCAGAAAACACAAACACAGAGGATTTCACAATATTTGGATTGTGTTAGCCAAAACACAAACGGATATTTCTGGTTTCATCCAGTCATATCCGGACAAACTGGTCTGGAATTCCTATGCAGTGGACCGAGAAAATCAGAGTAAAAATGGTTTTGGAGAAAAGCAAAGTCTTTTCGTTAGGCAAGTGCATAAAATGTCATCGATACAAACAGAAATATCATGTTTGTTTGCCGCAGTTCCTCTAGCTTTCTCCCTAGAAAATAGGAATGTGTAGAGCTGGTGTCTCCATGTGGAAACAATTAGTGTTTCCAAGCTCAAAATAAAATGTTCCCTGAAAAAAAACATTCAAAACAATAAAGTCCATGGATAATATCAGGAATATAGGAACACAGTGGCTGTAGCAATATCTGGGATTGAGTTAGCCAAAAGAAAACCGGATATTTCCGGTTTCATCCAGTCATATCCACACAACGTGGTGTGGAATTCGTATGCTATCACCTAGAAAATCACAGAGAAATGGTTTGGAGAAAAGCAAAGTCTTTTTGTTATTCAAGTGCATAAAATGTCATCTATAAAAACAGAAATATCATGTTTGCTGCAGTACCACTAGCTTTCTCCCTAGAAAATACGAATATGTTCAGCTGGTGTCTCCATGTGGAACCAATTAGTGATTCCAAGCACAGAATTAAATGTTCCCTTATAGAAAACATTCAAAAAAAATAAACTCCGTGGTAATATCAGGAATACACAAACATAGAGGCTGTAGCAATATTTGGGATTGAGTTAGCCAAAATACAACCAGATATTTCTGGTTTCATCCAGTCATATCCGGACAAACTGGTGTGGAATTAGTATGCAATGTACCAAGAAAATCACAGTAAAAATGGTTTTGGAGAAAAGCAAAGTCTTTTCGTTAGGCAAGTGCATAAAATGCCATCAATACAAACAGAAATATCATGTTTTTTTTACTGAAGTTCCTCTGGCTTTCTCCCTAGAAAATAGGAATGTGTAGAGCTGGTGTTTCCATGTGGAACTAATAGTGTTTCCAAGCTCAAAATAAAATGTTCCCTGATAAAAAACATACAAAACAATAAAGTCCGTGGATAATATCAGGAATACACAAACACAGAGGCTTTCACCATATTTTGAATTGAGTTAAAAAAAAAAACGGGTATTTCCGGTTTCATCCAGTCATATCTGGACAACGTGGTGTGGAATTCATATGCAATTGACCGAGAAAATCACAGTAAAAATGGTTTTGGAGAAAAGCAAAGTGTTTTCTTTAGGCAAGTGCATAAAATGTCATCTACACAAACAGAAATATCAAGTTTGTTTGCCGCAGTTCCTCTAGCTTTCTCCCTAGAAAATACGAATGTGTAGAGCTGGTGTCTCCATGTGGAATCAATTGTTGTATCCAAGCTAAAAAAAATGTTCCACGATAAAAAACATTCAAAACAATAAAGTCCATTATAATATCTAGAAAACACAAACACAGATGCTGTAGCAATATCTGGGATTGAGTTAACCAAAACAAACCGGATATTCCTATTTTTATCCAATCATATCCGGACAAACTGGTGTGGAATTCGTATGCAATGGACCGAGAAAATCACAGTGCAAATGGATTTGGAGAAAAGCAAAGTCTTTTTTAGGCAAGTAGATAAAATATCATCGATACAAACAGAAATATCATGTTTGTGTGCCACAGTTCCTCTAGTTTTCTCCCTAGGATGTACAAATAGGTAGAGCTGGTGTCTCCATGTGGAAACAATTAGAGTTTCCAAGCACAAAATTAAATATTCCTTCAAAAAAAACATTCAAAACAATAACGTCTGTGGATAATTTCAGGAATACACAAACACAGAGCCTGTAGCAATATCTGGGATTGAGTTAGCCAAAACACAACCGGATATTTCCGGTTTCATCCAGTCATATCCGGACAAACTGGTGTGGAATTCCTATGTAATGGACCGAGAAAATCACAGTACCAGTGGTTTTGGAGAAAAGCAAAGTCTTTTCGTTAGGCAAGTGCATAAAATGTCATCTATACAAAGAGAAATATCATGTTTATTTGCCACAGTTCCTCTAGCTTTCTACCTAGAAAATACGAATGTGTAGAGCTGCTGTCCCCATGATGAACCAATTAGTGTTTCTATGGTGCAAAATTAAATGTTCCTTGATAAAAATATTCTAAATAATACAGTCCATCGATAATATCCAGAAAACACAAACACAGAGGCTGTAGCAATATCTGGGATTGAGTTAGCCAAAACAAAACGGATATTTCCGGTTTCATCCAGTCATATCCGGACAAAGTGCTATGGAATTCATATGCAATGGACCGAGAAAATCACAGTACAAATGGTTTTGGCGAAAAGCAAAGTCTTTTCATTAGGCAAGAGCATAAAATGTCATCTATACAAAGAGAAATATCATGTTTGTTTGCAGCAGTTCCTCTGGCTTTCTCCCTAGAAAATACGAATGTCTAGAGCTGGTGTCCCCATGATGAACCAATTAGTGTTTTAACGGTACAAAATGTAATGTTACCTGATAAAAATATTCAAACAATAAAGTCCATCGACAATATGCAGAAAACACAAAAACAGAGGTTTTCACAATATTTCGAATTGAGTTAGCCAAAACACAACCGTATATTTCTGGTTTCATCCAGTCATATCGGGACAAACTGGTGTGGAATTCGTATGCAATTGACCGAGAAAATCACAGTAAAAATAGTTTTGGAGAAAAGCAAAGTCTTTTCATTAGGCAAGTGCATAAAATGTCATCTATATAAAAAGAAATAACATGTTTGTTTGCCGCAGTTCCTCTAGATTTCTCCCTAGAAAATACAAATATATAGAACTAGTGTCTCCATGTGGAACCAATTACTGTATCCAAGATCAAAATGAAATGTTCCCTAATAAAAAACATTCAAAACAATAAATTCTGTGGATAATATCCAGAAAAAACAAACACAGATGCTGTAGCAATATCTGGGATTGAGGTAGCCAAACACAACCAGATATTTCCGGTTTCATCCAGTCATATACAGACAAAGTGGTGTGGAATTCGTATGCAATGGATGGAAAATCACAGTAAAAATAGTTTTGGAGAAAAGGAAAGTCGTTTCGATAGGCAAGTGCATAAAATGTCATCTATAGAAACAGAAATATCAGGTTTTTTAGCCGCAAATCCTCAAGCTTTCTCCCTAGAAAATACGAATGTGTAGATCTGGTGTTTCCATTATGAACCAATAAGTGTTTCACCGGTACAAAATTAAATGTTCCCTGATAAAAGCATTCAAAACAATAAGTCTATCGATAATATCCAGAAAACAAAAAACACAGTCTATAGCAATATTTCGGATTGAGTTACCCAAAAAACAACCGGATATTTCTGGTTTCATCCAGTCATATCCAGACAAACTGGTGTGGAATTCGTTTGCAATGGACCGAGAAAATCACAGTAAAAATGGTTTTGGAGAAAAGCAAAGTCATTTCATTAGGCAAGTGCATAAAATGTCATCTATACAAACAAAAATATCATGTTTGTTTGTCACAGTTCCTCTAGCTTTCTCCCTAGAAAAAACGAATATGTAGAGCTGGTGTCTCCATGTGGAACCAATTACTATATCCAAGATCAAAATGAAATGTTCCCTAATAAAAAACATTCAAAACAATAAATTCTGTGGATAATATCCAGAAAAAACAAACACAGATGCTGTAGCAATATCTGGGATTGAGGTAGCCAAACACAACCAGATATTTCCGGTTTCATCCAGTTATATACGGACAAAGTGGTGTGGAATTCGTATGCAATGGACAGAGAAAATCACAGTAAAAATAGTTTTGGAGAACAGGAAAGTCGTTTCGATAGGCAAGTGCATAAAATGTCATCTATAGAAACAGAAATATCATGTTTGTTTGCCGCAGTTCCTCTAGCTTTCTCTCTAGAAAATACGAATGTGTAGAGCTGGTGTCTCCATGTGGAACCAATTAGTGTTTCCAAGCATAAAATTAAATGTTCCCTGAAAAAAAACATTGAATAATATAAAGTCCATGCATAATATCAGGAATACACAAACACAGATGCTGTAGCAATATCTGGGATGGAGTTAGCCAAAAAAAAAAACCCGGATATTTCTGTTGCCGTTGAATTCTCCACAATGTTGCAGTGGGTTCGTTTCTGAGAAGAGCAGCTTGGTGGGGGCAAGAGGCGTGGAGTCAATACACAGACCCCGGGAGTCCGGTGAGAGCAGGCTTGAGGGGAGCAGCCTGCAGACTCGTTTATTACAGTTGATACAACAGCTTATATAGCCAAGACCAGCCAATCTGGTCAAGGGGCGGTCTATACCCCAACCAATCACAGCCTGTTACCAGGCAGTTTCCAGAGCCATCCAATCACAGTCTGTCGCCAGGCAGTTTCAAATCCATCCAATCACAGCCTGTTGCCAGGCAGTTTCCAAAGCCAGGTGGGTTTCAAAGCCATTCCTGACTAACTGACACTCGCTTGCTAGTGGCCACCTTAGAATGGCCTTCTCATTCCACTACATTTCCCCCTGTTCGTTTATTTTTTGAGCAACAGGAGTCATGATTCTTGGCCATACCATTGTTGACCCCATTTCCATGTGGTCTCTGTACGCAGCTGTGCCTGTCTTAGGTTGTCCCCCAGGGGATCTTACCCGTCATTGACTAACCAGCGCTCAAATCGAGAGACCACAGGATTGCTTGCTCAGATAGGGGTAGGAATGAAGAATAACGGTTATCAGGAATGGCATGACCACACACAGGCCGTGGGCCATTGGAGTGGCTGACCAGAGCTAGTGGGATACACAATGGTAACAGATGTGGCTTTGGGCAGTTTCTCAGGGTAGGATGATAGGGCAGGTGCGTCTGCTAACAAGGCGGAGTCTGGGTCTTGTTCAGCTGGTTCTGGTTGGCTGTCAGTTGCAGGCTTGATGTTTCTGGCTGGTACCCAAATGGGCTGTTCCGCATTCTCTGGAAAGACACAAGCATATCCTCGACCTTTGGTTAGCAGGGGGTGTGGTCCTTTCCATTCTCCTGTCAGGGGGTCTTTCCATCTAACCATAGGGGCTGGGGTCTGGGATGGAAAGGATCCCCAGTGTTTATAAGCTGGGCTGATCCCTTGGGAATCAAAAGTAAGAAAATTGATAGTGAAAAGGACCTCAGTCAAAGCAAGCTGTGGGTCTGAGGGTATATGATTATTTTTTTGCCTTTGTAAGAGATCTTTAATTGTCCTATGAGTTCTTTCAATAATTGCCTGTCCCTGTGGGTTGTATGGGATACCTGTAGCAGACTGTATATTCCAAGATTTCAGGAAGGAAGTAAATTCCTGTGATGTATACGCTGGCCTGTTATCAGTCTTTATGGTCCAGGGGACACCAAGGACCAGCATGGCTGATTTAACTGCCTTTATCACATTACTAGCCTTTTCTCCAGATTGGGCTGTTGCAAATACAGCCTTTGAATAAGTATCTACCACCACATGAACAAACTTAAGTTTACCAAAGGAATTAATGTGGGTGATGTCCACTTGCCATAGTTTATTAGGAGCAAGGCCTCGTGGGTTCACTCCTGCTTGTTGCAGTGGGCCTAATGGGGCAAGGGGTGCACAA
Organism: Lepus europaeus; assembly: GCF_033115175.1. Taxonomy (NCBI): domain Eukaryota; kingdom Metazoa; phylum Chordata; class Mammalia; order Lagomorpha; family Leporidae; genus Lepus; species Lepus europaeus. The sequence goes on from NW_026909285.1 coordinate 2,262,564, forward strand.
TTCTTGCAAGAGTGCACTAGGTGTTTGCATTGGCTCATTGTTAGCTCTGGGAAAAGCAATTTTATGTTGCTTGCTGACATATGAAATTTTTGGTGTAAAATACGGGCTTGTTCTAAGTGTCCAATGGAAGCCGTGTTGCAGGAGATAAGACGATCAACCTTTCTGTTGCCTTGGAAAATAAAGCCAGGTAACCCAGTATGTGATCTTACGTGTGAGATATACCATGGGTATTTTCTGTTCTCAGTTAGCTCTTTAAGTGTTGTGAACATCTGGTCAATTGGTTTACTGGTCGGGTTAAAGATTGCAAAAGGGATCGTCTTTGCTACCTGTACTGAGTATTTGCTGTCCGAAAATATATTTACTGGTCCATCTTGGCTGAGGAGTAGAACCTTACTATTGCTCTTATTTCTCCCAACTGTACTGATCCCCCATGGGGTTCTACATGGATCTTATCTTTTTCTGTTAAAGATTTGATCACTATTCCAAAGAGTGACTTGTTGGCATCCGTAAACGCACATGGTGCCATGGGTATAGGTTGATTAACAGGGAAAGCATGTTTTGGATAGTCTATCTCTAAGGTTTTTAGTGTCTGGAGTAGCCTGTCTGCTGGCAGGTGATTGTCAATCTGTCCTGGAAAATTTATCATTAAAGTTTGAAAGAGCGTGCTGTTCTGCATCAATGTTGACAGTTCCAATTGTGATAGTGGTAGGGCCATTATGTCTGGCTCTGCGTTAAATATCTTATTGGTATAATATCTTAATTTAAGTCCCATCATAAGGATGGCATCTACTTTGTTTACTATTTTACGACAATCACTCCAGGCTATGTGCACCCAAAAAAGTGGTCCATGTCATTGCCAAATAACTCCTAAGGGGGCCTTGAAGGTAGATATGGTTATGGCAAATAGAGGCACCTGAGGGTCATATCTACAGGTTTTTAAATTTGACAACTGGATGTTAATCTTTTCTATAGTGGATTTGGCTGCTGGTGTCAATGGGATTTTTGAGGAAGGGCTGTTCCCTTTAGTCAATAAATCGTATAGCGGTCTAAGTTCTGCAGGTGTTAGGGGAAGGAAGGGCTTCAGCCAATTGATTTGGCCACATAGTTGCTGAAGTTCATTAAGTGAGTATTTATGCTTGACTTTCAGGTTTGGGCCCAGTGGAGATATATGGGAGGAGATTTGATAACCCAAGAATTGAAAGGGAGGAAAATGTTGTACTTTTTCTGTGGCAACAGACAAACCCAGGAATTGTAAATTTCTTACTGTCTCACTTAGACAGACATTTAGAATTGCTGCATTCTTGTGAGCAAGTAAGATATCATCCATATAATGTATGACCAAGCACTGATCTTTAAGTGTGCTGGTCGCATGAGAAACATATCTTTGGCAAATGGCAGGGCTATTTTTCATGCCTTGTGGGAGCACTGTCCACTGGAATCTTTTTGCAGGGAGCTGGAAATTGGGCAAAGTAAGCCTTATCCTGCTCTGCAATGGGGATGGAAAAGAAGCAATCGTTGATATCAATGGTAACTATGTGATATCCATTAGGAATGGCCCCTGGATGGGGAATGCCGGCCTGGAATGTTCCCATCTTTTTAATATTTTTGTTAATAGCTCTCAAATCCTGTAGAAGCCTATATTTTCCCTGTTTCTTTGGTATCACAAAAATGGGCGTGTTATGAGGGCTAGTGGAGGGTTCTATGTGTCCCTTTTCCAATTGTTCCTGTACCAATTCTTTAAGGATGCTAAGTTTGGGTTGTAATATTGGCCACTGCTCTACCCAGATGTTTCCTGTTTTTTCCCATTCAATGGGGATTGGGCTTGGCTTTTGTATGAGGTGAGCAGTGGCCCCTAGAATTGGGGGTGAATCTTACTTGTAGGTTCTCCACTAAAGCTGCTGGCTTGTGGAGATTTGTGATCCATAGTAAGGACCACTTGCATTTGTGAGAGCACATCTCTCCCCCATAAGGTCATGGAAACCTCAGCAATTAATGGAAAGATGGTTCCTGTATCTCCATTGTCATCTCGCCAAGTTACGGGCGTGATGACTTGATCAGCCAATTTTAATCCTCCAACACCTTGGAGGTCAGGTCCGGGTGCTGTCTTCCAATGTTGTATTTTTCTTGCATCCCTAGCTTTTAAAACAGTAACATCTGCTCCCGTATCAATTAAACCTACAAAGGCAATGTCATCTAAATATAGGGTCAATTTTGGTCTCAGATTGAAGATGGGCATCGACCAGTTAATGGTAGTGGGACTCCCTCTTACTTGCTGGGCTGAGGGCCGCCCCACTGGGAGTTTAAAGGTTTGGTCTTGCAATCTTTTGCCCAATGAAAGCCTTTTTTACATCTGGGACACAGTGTTTTGGGCTTGCCCCATTTTGCAGCTTTTGGGCAGTTTCACCGTAGGTGTCCTATTTCCTGGCATCCCCAACAAACTGGAGGGTTATTAGACTTCTTTGTGCTCAATTTGTTAATGGCCGCAGTCAGGACTTGTATGGGAGTATCAGCAGGGTTTACCTCTTTTGTGGCTATTATCCATTTAGAAATGTCTTCATTACGGACTGGGGCAATTGCTGCTTTTGCCTCTTTGGTAGCACCTTCCCAAGCTAATTGTTTGACCAAATTGTCTTGAACAGGGCCAGGCAGTAATCTTTTCTCTACTGCCTCCAAGACTCTGGCAAGGAAATCGGGGAACCATTCGCTTGGGCCTTGAACTAGGTTTCTAAAGAGCTGACTATAATCAGGAGGATTTATATTTTTAAGGCTTTAAGTGCGAAATCTCTGACCTGATCAAAATAGGCAACTACTCCAATGCAGGCCTGTTCTTGAGGATATATGTAGGTGCCATGGCTTGTAAGCATATCAAAGGTTACTGCTATTCCATAGGCAGCATTATTCCTCGCCACAGTTTCAGCCTCTTCCTCATAGGAGGCTTTCCACTGTAAAAACTGTGGTCTTGACAAACATGCCTTGAGCAGTGCAACCCAGTCAAAATGAGTTTGGAGGTTTGCTGCCCATTGTTTGAGCACTTGTTCAAAGTACGGAGAGTCAGGACCTGACTCTTGAGAAGCCTTTTTTAGCATAGTAAGGTCATTTATGGGCATTGGAATCCAGGGCCTGAATTCTGCATCCGCTCCTGTATTAACAGCAAATGTGCAGGTGGGACGGGGTCCAGCTGCTGCCCTAAGAGCTTGGGGTGCCTGAGGACTGCCACAAATGTGGGGATCCTCACTGGGTGCGGATGGGATGACCTCGCATGAGTTATTGTGTAAAGGTCCTCTTAGTTCATCCCACGGGTATGTGGGGGGTGGCTGACTAGGCATTGCTACCTTGTTTGCTATGTTGTTTTTTTCACTGTCGGAGTTCTCTCTCCCTAAGTCAGCAACCGTTGTCTGTGAGACAGGGACCTGGAGTGCCAGGCTCCTATCACTCACAGATTCACTATCTTTGATAATCTGCACAGGATTCTGAGAGGGGGGTATCTTTCCCATGTCTGAGCGCTTAAGAGCGGGACGGTACACCAACTCTAGCCAGAGGAAAGACACATAGAGCACTGCTACCGTAACAAAGCAAATTCCTAGCACCTCAACTGTGGATGGCATTTTGTAGGAGGTTTCCCTATGCTAGATAAACAGATAGTGGTGTATCAGATCGTACGTATGTCTTGTGCTTAGTGGGGGACTTCCTTGATTTGTTAGGTCAAGGCCGTATGCCCACACGGTGTCTCTGGAGCGTCACCTCTCTCGAATGAGGGAAGATGACTTGCTTCCGAATTCTGGGATGATCAGTCCCTTATGTGAATTCACCGGGTGAACCGAAAGTAAAAGGAGGAGCCGAGAAGCGACGTACGCTTCAGGGTGGTGTGTGCTAACCTGGGGTCACTTAGACCAAGGACAAGGACAACGAAAGGGGCGTAGGAGGGGGTTCTGTGCTCACCCTCACAGAACCGAACAGCACACAAAACACCGAGGGGCCTACTTGCCGAAATCCAGGGGGGACCTCGCCGAGTCCGACACACTGTCTCTTTCTCAGTCACGTTGGCGCGCCAGATGTTGCCGTTGAATTCTCTACAATGTTGCAGTGGGTTGGTTTCTGAGAAGAGCAGCGTGGTGGGGGCAAGAGGCGCGGAGTCAACACACAGACCCCGGGAGTCCAGTGAGAGCAGGCTTGAGGGGAGCAGCCTGCAGACTCGTTTATTACAGTTGATACAACAGCTTATATAGCCAAGACCAGCCAATCTGGTCAAGGGGTGGTCTATACCCCAACCAATCACAGCCTGTTACCAGGCAGTTTCCAGAGCCATCCAATCACAGCCTGTTGCCAGGCAGTTTCCAAAGCCAGGTGGGTTTCAAAGCCATTCCTGACTAACTGACACTCGCTTGCCAGTGGCCACCTTGGCATGGCCTTCTCATTCCACTACATATTTCCGGTTACATCCAGTCATATCCGGACAAAGTGGTGTGGAATTCATATGCAATAGACCGAGAAAATCACAGTACAAATGGTTTTGGAGAAAAGCAAAGTCTTTTCGTTAGGCAAGTCCATAAAATGTCATCTATACAAACAGAAATATCATGTTTGTTTGCCGCAGTTCCTCTAGATTTCTCCCTAGAAAATACGAATGTGTAGAGCTGGTGTCCCCATGATGAAACAATTAGTGTTTCAACGGTACAAAATTAAATGTTCCCTGATAAAAACATTCAAAACAATAAGTCCATCGATAGTATCCAGAAAACACAAACACAGAGTCTGTAGCAATATTTCGGATTGAGTTAGCCAAAACACAACCGGATATTTCTGGTTTCATCCAGTCATATCCGGACAAACTGGTGTGGAATTAGTATGTGATGGACTGAGAAAATCACAGTAAAAATGGTTTTGGAGAAAAGCAAAGTCTTTTCGTTAGGCAAGTGCATAAAATGTCATCTATACAAAGAGAAATATCATGATTGTTTGCCGCAGTTCCTCTAGCTTTCTCCCTAGAAAATACGAATGTGTAGAGCTGGTGTCCCCATGATGAACCAATTAGTGTTTCAACGGTACAAAATTAAATGTTCCCTGATAAAAACATTCAAAACAATAAGTCCATCGATAATATCCAGAAAACACAAACACAGAGTCTGTAGCAATATTTCGGATTGAGTTAGCTAAAACACAACCGGATATTTCTGGTTTCGTCCAGTCATATCCGGACAAATTGGTGTGGAATTAGTACGCAATGGACCGAGAAAATCAGAGTAAAAATGGTTTTGGAGAAAAGCAAAGTCTTTTCGTTAGGCAAGTGCATAAAATGTCATCTATACAAACAGAAATATCATGTTTGTTTGCCTCAGTTCCTCTAGCTTTCTCCCTAGAAAATACGAATGTGTAGAGCTGGTGTTCCCATGAATAACCAATTACTGTTTCACAGCACAAAATTAAATATTCCCTGAAAAAAACATTCAAAAAATAAAGTCCGCCGATAATATCAGGAATACACAAACACAGAGGCTGTAGCAATATCTGGGATTGAGTTAGCCAAAGAACAACCGGATATTTCCGGTTTCATCCAGTCATATCCGGACAAACTGGTGTAGAATTGGTATGCAATGGACCAAGAAAATCACAGTAAAAATGGTTTTGGAGAAAAGCAAAGTCTTTTCGTTCGGCAAGTGCATCAAACGTCATCTATGCAAACAGAAATATGTTTCTTTGCCACAGTTCCTCTAGATTTCTCCCTATAAAACACAAACATGTAGAGCTGGTGTCTGCATGTGGAACCAATTAGTGTTTCAACGGTACAAAATTAAATGCTCCCTGATAAAAACATTCAAAAAATAAAGTCCGTGGATAATATCAGGAATACACAAAGAACCTGTAACAATATCTGTGATTGAGTTAGCCAAAACAAAACCGGATATTTCCGGTTTCATCCAGTCATATCCGGTAAACTCGTGTGGAATTCGTATGCAATGGACCGAGAAAATCACAGTAAAAATGGGTTTGGAGAAAAGCAAAGTCTTTTCGTTAGGCAAGTGCATAAAATGTCATCTATACAAACAGAAATATCATGCTTGTTTGCCGCAGTTCCTCTAGCTTTCTACCTAGAAAATACGAATGCGTAGAGCTGGTGTTGCCATGATGAACCAATTAGTGTTTCAACGGTAGAAAATAAAATTTTCTCTGATAAAAACATTCAAAACAATAAAGTCCATGTATAATATCAGGAATACACAAACACAGAGGCTGTAACAATATCTGGGATTGAGTTTGCCAAAATAAAACTGGATATTTCTGGTTTCATCCAGTCATATCCGGACAAACTGGTGTGGAATTCGTATGCAATGGACCGAAAAAATCACAGTAAAAATGGTTTTGGAGAAAAGCAAAGTCTTTGGTTAGGAAAGTGCATAAACTGTCATCGATACCAACAGAAATATCATGCTTGTTTGCCACAGTTCCTCTAGCTTTCTCCCCAGAAAATACGAATGTGTAGAGCTGGTGTCCCCATGATGAAGCAATTAGTGATTCAAAGGTACAAAATTAAATATTCCCTGATAAAAAAATTCAAAACAATAAAGTCCATTGATAGTATCCAGAAAAAACAAATAGAGAGGCTGTATCAATATCTGGGATTGAGTTAGCCAAAAAAAACCCGGATATTTCTGCTTTCATCCAGCAATATCCGGACAAACTGGTGTGGAATTCGTATGCAATGGACCGAGAAAATCACAGTAGAAATGGTTTTTGAGAAAAGCAAAGTCTTTTCGTTAGGCAAGTGCATAAAATGTCATCGATAAAAACAGTAATATCATGTTTGTTTGCCGCAGTTCTTCTAGCTTTCTCCCTAGAAAATACGAAAGTGTAGAGCAGGTGCCTCCATGTGGAAACAATTACTGTTTCCAATGACAAAATAAAATGTTCCCTGAAAAAATCATTAAAAAAATAAAGTCCGTGGATAATATCAGGAATACACAAACACAGAGGCTGTAGCAATATTTTGGATTGTGTTAGCCAAAACACAAACAGATATTCCCGGTTTCATCTAGTCATATCCAGACAAAGTGGTGAGGAATTCGTATGCAATGGACAGAAAATCACAGTACAAATGGTTTTGGAGAAAAGCAAAGTCTTTCCGTTAGGCAAATGCATAAAATGTCATCGATAGAAACAGAAATATCATGTTTGTTGTCCCAGTTCATCTAGCTTTCTCCCTAGAAAATACGAATGTGTAGAGTTGTTGTCTCCATATGGAACAATTAGTGTTTTCAAGCAGAAAATTAAATGTTCCCTGATAAAAAAACTTTCAAAACAATAAAGTATGTGGATACTATCAGGAATACACAAACACAGAGGCTGTAGCAATATCTGGGATTGAGTTAGACAAAAGAAAACCGGATATTTCCGCTTTCATCCATCACATCCAAACATACTCCTGTTGAATTCTTATGCAATGGACCGAGAAAATCACAGTAAAAATGGTTTTCGAGAAAAGTAACGTCTTTTCGTTAGGCAAGTGCATAAAATGTCATCGATACAAACAGAAATATCATGTTTGTTTGTCGCAGATCTTCTAGCTTTCTCCCTAGAAAATAGGAATGTGTAGAGCTGGTGTCTCCATGTGGAATCAATTAGTGTTTCCAAGATCAAAATTAAATGTTCCCTGATAAAAAACATTCAAAACAATGAAATCCGTGGATAATTTCAGGAATACACAAACACAGAGGCTGTAGCAATATCTGGGATTGAGTTAACCAAAACAAAACCGGATATTTCCGTTTTCATTCAGTCATATCTGGACAAACTGGTGTGGAATTCGTATGCAATGGACCGAGAAAATCACAGTAAAAATGGTTTTGGAGAATAGCAAAGTCTTTCCGTTAGGCAATTGCATAAAATATCATCCTTACAAACAGAAATATCATGTTTGTTTGCCGCAGTTCCTGTAGCTTTCTCCCTAGAAAATACGAATGTGTAGAGCTGGTGCCTCCATATTGAAACAATCAGTGTTTCCAACATCAAAATAAAATGTTCCGTGATAAAAAACATTCAAAACCATAAAGTCTATGTATAATATCAGGAATACACAAACAGAGAGGCTGTAACAATATCTGGGATTGAGTTTGCCAAAATAAAACTGGATATTTCCAGTTTCATCCAGTCATATCCGGACAAACTGGTGTGGAATTCGTATGCAATGGACCGAAAAAATCACAGTAAAAATGGTTTTGGAGAAAAGCAAAGTCTTTGGTTAGGAAAGTGCATAAACTGTCATCGATACCAACAGAAATATCATGCTTGTTTGCCGCAGTTCCTCTAGCTTTCTCCCCAGAAAATACGAATGTGTAGAGCTGGTGTCCCCATGATGAAGCAATTAGTGATTCAAAGGTACAAAATTAAATATTCCCTGATAAAAAAATTCAAAACAATAAAGTCCATTGATAGTATCCAGAAAAAACAAATACAGAGGCTGTATCAATATCTGGGATTGAGTTAGCCAAAAAAAACCCGGATATTTCTGCTTTCATCCAGCAATATCCGGACAAACTGGTGTGGAATTCGTATGCAATGGACCGAGAAAATCACAGTAGAAATGGTTTTTGAGAAAAGCAAAGTCTTTTCGTTAGGCAAGTGCATAAAATGTCATCGATAAAAACAGTAATATCATGTTTGTTTGCCGCAGTTCCTCTAGCTTTCTCCCTAGAAAATACGAAAGTGTAGAGCTGGTGCCTCCATGTGGAAACAATTACTGTTTCCAATGACAAAATTAAATGATCCCTGAAAAAATCATTAAAAAAAATAAAGTCCGTGGATAATATCAGGAATACACAAACACAGAGGCTGTAGCAATATTTTGGATTGTGTTAGCCAAAACACAAACGGATATTCCCGGTTTCATCCAGTCATATCCAGACAAAGTGGTGAGGAATTCATATGCAATGGACAGAAAATCACAGTACAAATGGTTTTGGAGAAAAGCAAAGTCTTTCCGTTAGGCAAATGCATAAAATGTCATCGATAGAAACAGAAATATCATGTTTGTTGTCCCAGTTCATCTAGCTTTCTCCCTAGAAAATATGAATGTGTAGAGTTGTTGTCTCCATATGGAACAATTAGTGTTTTCAAGCAGAAAATTAAATGTTCCCTGATAAAAAAACTTTCAAAACAATAAAGTATGTGGATACTATCAGGAATACACAAACACAGAGGCTGTAGCAATATCTGGGATTGAGTTAGACAAAAGAAAACCGGATATTTCCGCTTTCATCCATCACATCCAAACATACTCCTGTTGAATTCTTATGCAATGGACCGAGAAAATCACAGTAAAAATGGTTTTCGAGAAAAGTAACGTCTTTTCGTTAGGCAAGTGCATAAAATGTCATCGATACAAACAGAAATATCATGTTTGTTTGTCGCAGATCTTCTAGCTTTCTCCCTAGAAAATAGGAATGTGTAGAGCTGGTGTCTCCATGTGGAATCAATTAGTGTTTCCAAGATCAAAATTAAATGTTCCCTGATAAAAAACATTCAAAACAATGAAATCCGTGGATAATATCAGGAATACACAAACACAGAGGCTGTAGCAATATCTGGGATTGAGTTAACCAAAACAAAACCGGATATTTCCGTTTTCATTCAGTCATATCTGGACAAACTGGTGTGGAATGCAATGGACCGAGAAAATCACAATAAAAATGGTTTTGGAGAATAGCAAAGTCTTTCCGTTAGGCAATTGCATAAAATATCATCCTTACAAACAGAAATATCATGTTTGTTTGCCGCAGTTCCTCTAGCTTTCTCCCTAGAAAATACGAATGTGTAGAGCTGGTGACTCCATATTGAAACAATCAGTGTTTCCAACATCAAAATAAAATGTTCCGTGATAAAAAGAAATTCAAAACAATAAAGTCCATGGATAATATCAGGAATACACAAACACAGAGGCTGTAGCAATAACTGTGATTGAGTTAGCCAAAACAAAACCGGATATATCCGATTGCATCCAGTCATATCCGCACAAACAGGTGTGGAATTCGTCTGCAATGTACCGAGATATTACAGAAAAAATGGTTTTGGAGAATGGCAAAGTCTTTTTTTTAGGCAAGTGCATAAAATGTCATCTATACAAACAGAAATATCATCTTTTCTTGCCGCAGTTCCTCTAGTTTTCTGTCTAGAAAATACGAACGTGTAGAGCTGGTGTCCCCATGATGAACCAATTAGTGTTTCTATGGTACAAAATGAATTGTTCCCTGATAAAAACATTCAAAACAATTAATTCCATCGATAATATCCAGAAAACACAAATACAGAGGCTTTTACAATATTTCGGTTTGAGTTAGCCAAAACACAAACGGGTATTTCTGGATTCATCCAGTCATATCCAGAAAAAGTCATTTGGAATGCGTATGCAATAGACCTAGAAAATCACAGTAAAATGGTTTTGGAGAAAAGCAAAGTCTTTTCGTTAGGCAAGTGCATAAAATGTCATCTATACAAACAGAAATATCATGTTTGTTTGCCGCAGTTCCTCTAGCTTTCTCCCTAGAAAATACGAATGTGTAGAGCTTGTTTGTCCCTTGGAACCAATTAGTGTTTCCAAGAGTAAAATTAAATGTTCCCTGATAAAAAAATATTCAAAACAATAAAGTTCGTGGAAAATATCAGGAATACACAAACACAGAGGCTGTAGAAATATCTGGGATTGAGTTAGCCAAAAGACACCCGGATATTTCTGGTTTCATCCAGTCATATCATGACAAACTGGTGTGGAATTCGTATGCACTGGACAGAAAATCACAGTAAAAATGGTTTCGGAGAAAAGTAAAGTGTTTTCTTTAGGCAAGTGCATCAAATGTCATTGATACAAACAGAAATATCATGTTTGTTTGCCGCAGTTCCTCTAGCTTTCTGCCTAGAAAATACGAATATGTTCAGCTGGTGTCTCCATGTGGAACCAATTAGTGTTTCTATGGTACAATATTAAATATTCCCTGCTAAAAACATTCAAAACAATAAAGTCCATCGATAATATCCAGAAAACACAAACACACAGGCTTTCACAATATTTCTGATTGAGTTAGCCAAAACACAACCGGATATTTCTGGTTTCATCCAGTCGTATCCAGACAAAGTGGTGTGGAATTCGTATGCAATGGACCAAGAAAATCACAGGAAAATAGTTTTTGGAGAAAAGCAAAGTCTTCTCATTAGGCAAGTGCATAAAATGTCATCTAGAAAAAAATATCATGTTTGTTTGCCGCAGTTACTCTAGCTTTCTCCCTAGAAAATACGAATATGTCCACTTGGGCCTCATTCCTTTGTAATCATAACCTCTACTCTACCACCAATGGCTCTACTCCCAACCTGTGTGTACTGATGGTCCTCTTCACCACTTAATGCTGTATAATTGTTCAGACCTGGTTAAGGCCACTCTTAGGATCATTGGTTACTATCCTCAACCTGTCTTTTATGACCTTGTCTAAATATGATCAGAGTCGGCAAACTTGGAAGGCTTCCATAGACTTGGCAACTCATGAAGACAGCCTAGGGTGGTTACTGGCGCCATAAACTAGAGTGTCAATTTGTTGGGTCAACAACAGGAGCCACTGTGCGCTTGCTCCTGATGTGGGATCTCTGTCCTTAATGTACTGTACATTTTGATTTAATGCTATAACTAGTACTCAAACAGTATGTTTCACTTTGTGTTTCTATGTGGGTGCAAACTGTTGAAGTATTTATACTAAATTGATCTTCTGTACATAAATAGAATTGAAAATGAATCTTGATGTCAATGGAAAGGGAGAGGGAGCGGGAGAGGGGAGGGTTGCGGGTGCGAGGGAAATTATGGAAAGGGGAAGCCATTATAATCCATAAGCTGTATACTGGAAATTTATATTCATTAAATAAAAGTTAAAAAAAAAGAAAATACGAATATGTTCAGCTGGTTTCTCCACGTGGAACCAATTACTGTATCCAAGGTCAAAATAAAATGTTCCCTGATAAAAAACATTGAAAAAAATAAAGTTCATCGATAATATCCAGAAAAGAAAAACAGAGAGGCTGTAGCAATAACTGGGATTGAGTTAGCCAAAACAAAACCGGATATTTCCGGTTTCAACCATTCATATCTGCACAAACTGGTTTGTAATTCGTATGCAATGTATAGTGAAAATCACAGTAAAAATGAGTTAGGAGAAAAGCAAACTCTTTTCATTAGGCAACTGCATAAACTGTCATCGATACAAACAGAAATATCATGTTTGTTTGCCGCAGTTGCTCTAGCTTTCTCCCTAGAAAATACGAATATGTTCAGCTGGTGTCTCCATGATGAACCAATTAGTGTTTCAATGGTACAAAAATTAATGTTCCCTGATAAAAACATTCAAAACAATAAAGTCTATCGATGATATCCAGAAAACACAAACACAGATGCTGTAGCAATATTGGGATTGAGTTAGCCAAAACACAACCGGATTTTTCCGTTTCATCCAGTCATATCCGGACAAAGTTGTGTGGAATTCGTATGCAATGGACCGAGAAAATCACAGGAAAAATGGTTTTGGAGAAAAGCAAAACTTTTCGTTAGGCAAGTACATAAAATGTCATCGATACAAACAGAAATACCATGTTTGTTGGCAGGCAGTTCCTCTAGCTTTCTCCCTAGATAATACGAATATGTAGAGCTGGGGTCTCCATGTGGAACCAATTACTGTATCCAAGCTCAAAATAAAATGTCCCCGATAAAAACATTCAAAAAAATAAAGTCCATCGATAATATCCAGAAATCACAAACACAGAGGCTTTCACAATATTTTGTATTGAGTTAGCCAAAACACAACCGGATATTTCCGGTTTCATCCAGTCATATCCGGAGAAACTGGTGTGGAATTCGTATGCAATGGACCGAGAAAATCACAGTACAAATGGTTTTGGAGAAAAGTAAAGTCGTTTTGTTAGGCAAGTGCATAAAATGTAATCTATACAAACAGAAATATCATGTTTGTTTTCCGCAGTTCCTCTAGCTTTATCCCTAGAAAATATGAATGTGTCGAGATGGTGTTCCCATAATGAACCAATTAGTGTTTCAATGGTACAAAATGAAATGTTCCCTGATGAAAACATTCAAAACAATAAGTCCCTCGATAATATCCAGAAAACACAAACACAGAGACTTTCACAATATTTCTGATTGAGTTAGCCAAAGCACAACCGGATATTTCTGGTTTCATCCAGTGATATCCGAAGAAACTCCTGTGGAATTGGTATGCAATGGACCGAGAAAATCACAGTAAAAATGGTTTTGGAGAAAAGCAAAGTATTTTCGTTAGGCAAGTGCGAAAATGTCAGCGATACAAACAGAAATATCATATTTGTTTGTCGTAGTTCCTCTAGCTTTCTCCCTAGAAAATACGAACATGTGGAACTGGTGTCTCCATGTGGAATGGATTACTGTATCCATGCTCACAATAAAATGTTCCCTGAAAAAGCATTCAAAACAATAAAGTCCATTGAAATTATCCAGAAATAACAAATATAGAGGATGTAACAATATCTGGCATTGAGTTAGCCAAAACAAAATCGGATATTTCCGGTTTCATCCAGTCATATCTGGACAAATTCCTGTGGAATTCGTATGTAATGGACTGAGAAAATCACAGTACAAATGGTTTTGGAGAAAAGCAAAGTCTTTTCGTTAGGCAAGTGCATAAAATGTCATCGATACAAACAGAAATATCATGTTTGTTTGCCGCAGTTCCTCTAGTTTTCTCCCTAGAAGTACGAATGTGTAGAGCTGGTTTCGCCATGATGAACCAATTAGTGTTTCAATGGTACAAAATTAAATGTTCCCTGATAAAAATATTCAAAACAATAATGTCCATCAATAATATCCAGAAAACACAAACACAGAGGCTGTTGCAATATTTCGGATTGAGTTAGCCAAAACAGAACTGGATATTTCTGGATTCATCCAGTCACATCCGGACAAACTGGTCTGGAATTTGTATGCAGTGGACCGAGAAAATCACAGTACCAATGGTTTTGGAGAAAAGCAAGTCTTTTCATTAGGCAAGTGCATAAAATGTCATCTATACAAACAGAAATATCATGTTTGTTTGCTGCAGTTCCTCTAGCTTTCTCCCTAGAAAATACGAATATGTAGAGCTGGTGACTCCATGTGGAACCAATTACTCTATCCAAGCTCAAAATAAAATGTTCCCCGATAAAAAGCATTCAAAACCATAAAGTCCATTGATAGTATCCAGAAAAAACAAACCCAGAGGCAGTACCAATATCTGTGATTGAGTTAGCCAAAACAAAACCGGACATTTCTGGTTTCATCCAGTCATATCCGGACAAACTCCTGTGGAATTCGTATGCAATGAAAAGAGAAAATCACAGTACAAATGGTTTTGGAGAAAAGCATAGTCTTTTTGTTAGGCAAGTCCATAAAATGTCATATATATAAACAGAAATGTCATGTTTGTTTGCCGCAGTTCCTCTAGCGTTCTCCCAAGAAAACACGAATGTGTAGAGCTGGTGTCCCCATTATGAACAAATTAGTGTTTCTGAGGTACAAAATTAAATGTTCCCTGATAAAAACATTGAAAAAATAAAGCCCATTGATAGTATCCAGAAAAAACAAACACAGAGGCTTTCACAATATTTCGGATTGAGTTAGCAAAAACACAACTGGAAATTTCTCCTTTCATCCAGTCATATCCGGACAAAGTGGTGTGGAATTCATATGCAATGGACCGAGAAAATCACAGTAGAGATGGTTTTGGAGAAAAGCAAAGTCTTTCGTTAGGCAACTGCATAAATTGTCATCGATGCAAACAGCAATATCATGTTTACTTGCCGCAGTTCCTCTAGCTTTCTCCCTAGAAAATACGAATGTGTAGAGCTGGTGTCCCCATGATGAACCAATTAGTGTTTCAATGGTACAAAATTAAATATTCCCTGATAAAAACATTCAAAACAATAAAGTCCATTGGTAATATCCAGAAAACACAAACACAGAGGCTTTCACAATATTTCGGGTTGAGTTAGCCAAAACACAACCGGATATTTCTGTTTTCATCCAGTCATATCAGGCCAAAGTCCTGTAGAATTCATATGCAATGGAACGAGAAAATCACAGTACAAATGGTTTTGGAGAAAAGCAACATATTTTCTTTAGGCAAGTGCATAAAATATCATCTATACAAAGAGAAATATCATGTTTGTTTTCTGCAGTTCCTCTAGGTTTCTCCCTAGAAAATGCGAATGTGTAGAGCTGGTGTCTCCATGTGGAAACAATTAGTGTTTTGCAAGACAAATTAAATTTTCCCTGATAAAAGACATTCAAAACAATAAAGTCTGTGGATAGTATCAGGAATACATAAACACAGAGGCTGTAGCAATATCAGGGATTGAGTTAGCCAAAACACAACCGGATATTTCTGGTTTCATCCAGTCATATCCGGCAAAAGTGGTGTGGAATTCGTATGCAATGGACTGAGAAAATCACAGTACAAATGTTTTGGGGAAAATCAAGTATTTTTGTTAGGCAAGTGCATAAAATGTCAGCTATAGAAACAGAAATATCATGTTTGTTTGCCGCAATTCCTATAGGTTTCTCCGTACAAATTATGAATGTAATTACTGACGCCATGAACAAGAGTGTCAAATTGTTAAGTCAGCAACAGGAGTCACTGTGTAGTTACATCCCATGTGGGATCTGTCCTTAATGTGTTGTCTAATGGGCAGTGATGCTATAATTAATACTGAAACAGTATTTTTACACTTTGTGTTTCTGCATGGGTACAAACTCTTGAGATCTTTACTAATTATATACTGAACAGATCTTCTGTATATAAAGATAATTGGAAATGAAAAAAAAAACCTTGTGTTAAATTGGAAATGGGATAGAAAATTAATTAGTTTTTAAAAAAATATTATGTAGGATCTCTGCCTTTAATGTACTGTACACTCTTATTTAATGCTATAACTAGTACTCCAACAGTATTTTTTTTTCACTTTGTGTTGCTATATGGGGTCAAACTGTTGAAATCGTTACCTAATTTATACTAAACTGATCTTTTGTATATAATGAGAATTGAAAATGAATCATGATGTGATTGGAAGGGGAGAGGGAGCGGGAAAGGGGAGGGTTGTGGGTGGGTGGGAAGTTTTGGGTGAGGGAATCCATTGTAACCCATGAGCTGTACTTTGGAAATTTATATTCATTAAATAAAAGTTTAATAAAAAAACAGAAATTACGAATGTGTAGAACTGGTATCTCCATGTGGAAACAATTAGTGTTTCAACGGTACAAAATTAAATGTTCCCTGATAAAAAACATACAAAACAATAAAGTCTGTGGATAATATCAGGAATACAGAAACACAGAGGCTGTAGAAATATTTCATATTGAGTCAGCCATAACACAACCAGGTGTTTCTGGTTTCATCCAGTCATAATGGACAAAGTGGTGTGGAATTCGTATGCAATGGACCGAGAAAATCAGAGTAAAAATGGTTTTGGAGAAAAGCAAAGTCTTTTCGTTAGGCAAGTACATAAATTGTCATCTATACAAACAGAAATGTCATGTTTGTTTGCTGCAGTTCTTCTAGCTTTCTCCCTAGAAAATATGAATGTGTAGAGGTGGTATCTCCATGTGGAACCATTAGTGTCTCCAAGCACAAAATTAAATGTTCCCTGAAAAAAAAGCATTGAAAACTAAAAAACCCATGAATAATATCTAGAAAACACAAACACAGAGGCTTTCACAATATTTCAGATTGAGTTAGCCAAAACACAACTGGATATTTCTGGTTTCATTGAGTCATAACCGGACAAAGTATGTGGAATTCGTATGCAATAGACCGAGAAAATCACAGTAAAATGGTTTTGGAGAAAAGCAAATTTTTTTCATTAGCAAGAGCATAAAATGTCATCGATACAAACGGAAATATCATGTTTGTTTGCCACAGTTCCTATAGCTTTCTCCGTAGAAAATACGAATGTGTAGACCTGGTGTCTCCATCTGGAACCAATTAGTGTTTCACAGCACAAAATTAAATGTTCACTGATAAAAAACATTCAAAACACTAAAGTCCATCGATAATAACGAGAAAACAGAAACAAGGAGGCTGTAGCAATATCTGGGATTGAGTTAGCCAAAACAAAACCGGATATTTCACGTTTCATCCAGTCATATCCTGACAAAGTGGTGTGGAATTCCTATGCAATGGACCGAGAAAATCAGAGTAAAAATGGTTTTGGAGAAAAGCAAAGTCTTTTTGTTAGGCAAGTCATAAAATGTCATGTATACAAACAGAAATATCATGTTTGTTTTCCGCAGTTCCTCTAGCTTTCTCCCTAGAAAATACGAATGTTTAGAGCTTGTGTCCCCATGATGAACCAATTAGTGTCTCTATGGTACAAAATTAAATGTTCTCTGATAAAAAACATTCAAAACACTAAAGTCCATCAATAATAACCGGAAAACACAAACACAGAGGCTGTAGCAATATCTGGGATTGAGTTAGTCAAAATAAAACCGGATATTTCCCATTTCATCCAGTCATATCCGGACAAACTGGTGTGGAATTTGTATGCAATGGACCGAGAAAATCACAGTAAAAATGCTTTTGGAGAAAAGCAAAGTCTTTTCGTTAGGCAAATGCATAAAATGTCATCTATACAAACAGAAATATCATGTTTGTTTGCCGCAGTTCCTCTTGTTTTCTACCTACAAAATATGCATACGTAGAGCTGGTGTCTCCATGTGGAAACAACTAGTGTATCAAAGCTCAAAATAAAATGTTCTCCGAGAAAAAAACTTTCAAAACAATAAATCCGTTGATAATATCCAGAAAACACAAACACAGAGGCTGTAGCAATATCTGGGATTGTGTTAGCTCAAACAAAACTGGGTATTTCCGGTTTCATCTAGTTATATCCGGACAAACTGAAGTGGTATTCATATGCAATGGACCGAGAAAATCAGAGAAAAATGGTTTTGGTGAAAAGCAAAGTCTTTTCGTTAGGCAAGTGCATTAAATGTCATCTATACAAACAGAAATATCATGTTTGTTTGCCACAGTTCTTCTAGCTTTCTCCCTAGAAAATAAGAATGTGCAGAGCTCGTGTCCCCAGGATGAACCAATTATGTTTCTATGGTACAAAATTAAATGTCCCCTGATGGAAATATTCAAAACAATAAAGTACATCGATAATATCTTGAAAACACAAACACAGAATCTTTCACAATATTTCAAGTGTGTTAGCCAAAACACAAATGGTAATATCTGGTTTCATGCAGTAATATCCGGACAACGTGGTGTGGAATACATATGCAATGGACCGAGAAAATCAGAGTACAAATTTTTTTTGAGAAAAGTAAAGTCTTTTCGTTAGGCAAGTACATAAAATGTCATCCATACAAACAGAAATATCATGTTTGTTTGCCGCAGTTCCTCTAGCTTTCTCCCTAGAAAATACGAATGTGTACAGCTGGTGTCCCCATGATGAAACAATTACTGTTTCGAAGCACAAAAATGAAAATTCCATGATAAAAATATTCAAAACAATAAAGTCCAAGGATAATATCCATACAACACAAACACAGAGGATTCACAATATTTTGGAATGAGTTATCCAAAACACAACCGGATATTTCTGGTTTCATCCAGTCATATGCGGACAAAGTGGTGTGGAATTCGTATGCAATGGACCTAGAAAATCACAGTAAACATGGTGTTCGAGAAAAGCAAAGTCTTTTCGTTAGGCAAGTGCATAAAATGTCATCTATACAAACAGAAATATCATGTTTGTTTGCGGCAGTTCCCCTAGCTTCCTCCCTAGAAAATACGAATATGTAGAGCTGGTGTCTGCATGTGGAAACAATTACTCTATCCAAGCTCAAAATAAAAAGCTCCCCGATAAAAAACGTTCAAAACAAGAAAGTCCATTGAATATGCAGAAAAAACAAACACAGAGGCTGTAGCCATATCTGGGATTGAGTTAGCCAAAAGAGAACCGGATATTTCTGGTTTCATCCATTCAGATCCGGACAAAGTGGTGTGGAATTCATATGAAATGGTTCGAGAAAATCACAGTAAAAATAGTTCTGGAGAAAAGAAAAGTCTTTTCATTAGGGAAGTGCATAAAATGTCATCTATACAAACAGAAATGTCATGTTTGTTTCTCACAGTTCCTCTAGCTTTCTCCCTAGAAAATACGAATGTGTAGAGCTGGTGTTTCCATCTGGAAAAAATTACTTTATCCAAGCTCAAAATCAAATGTTCCCCGTTAAAAACATCCAAAACAATAAAGTCCATTGATAATTTCCAGAAAACACAAACACAGATGCTGTGGCAATATCTGGGATAGAGTTAGCCAAAACACAACCGGATATTTCCGGTTTCATCCAGGCATATCCGGAAAAACTGGTGTGAAATTCGTATGCAATGGGCCGAGAAAATCACAGTAAAAATGATTTTGGAAAAAAGCAAAGTCGTTTCGATTGGCAAGTGCATAAAAAGTCATCGATACAAACAGAAATATCATGTTTGTTTGCTGCAGTTCCTCTAGCTTTCTCCTTAGAAAATACGAATGTGTAGAGCTGGTGTTCCCATATTGAACCAATTAGTGCTTCAACGGTACAAAATTAAATGTTCCCTGATAAAACTTTCAAAACAATAAAGTCCATCGATAATATCCAGAAAACACAAACACAGAGGCTTTCACAATATTTCGGATTGAGTTAGCCAAAACACAACCGGATATTTCTGGTTTCATCCAGTCATATCCAGACAAACTGGTGTGGAATTCGTATGCAATGGAATGAGAAAATCACAGTAAAATGGTTTTGGAGAAAAGCAAAGTCTTTTCATTAGGCAAGTGCATAAAATGTCATCTATACAAACAGAAATGTCATGTTGTTTGTCACAGTTCCTCTAGCTTTCCCCCTAGAAAATACAAATATGTAGAGCTGGTGTCTCCATGTGGAACCAATTAGTGTATCTAAGCTCAAAATTAAATGTTCCCCGGAAAAAACATTCAAAACAATAAAGTCTGTTCATAATATCCTTAAAACACAAACACAGAGGCTGTAGCAATATATGGGATTGAGTTAGCCAAAACAAAATGGGATATTTACTGTTTCATCCAGTCATATCCGGACAAAGTGATGTGGAATTTGCATGCATTGGACCGAGAAAATCACAGTAAAATTGGTTTTTGAGAAAAGCAAAGTCATTTCGCTAGGCAAGTGCATAAAATGGCATCGATACAAACAGAAATATCATGTTTGTTTGCCGTAGTTACTCTAGCTTTCTCCCTCGAATATACGAATGTGTAGAGCTGGTGTTCCCATGATGAACAATTAGTGTTTCAATGGTACAAAATTAAATGTTCCCTGATAAAAACATTTAAAACCATAAAGTCCATCGATAATATCCAGAAAACGCAAAAACAGAGGCTTTCACAATATTTCGGATTGTGATACCGAAAAGACAACCGGATATTTCTGGTTTCATCCAGTCATATCCCAACAAACTGGTGTGGAATTCGTATGTAATGGACCGAGAAAATCACAGTAAAAATGGTTTTGGGGAAAAGCAAAGTCTTCTCGTTAGGCAAGTGCATAAAATGTCATGTATACAAACTTATATATCATGTTTGTTTGTCGCAGTTCCTCTAGCTTTCTCTCTAGAAAATACAAATATGTAGAGCTGGTGTCTCCATGTGGAAACAATTAGTGTATCTAAGCTCAAAATTAAATGTTCCCCGATAAAAAACATTCAAAACAATAAAGTCCGTTGATAATATCCGGAAAACACAAACACAACGGCTGTAGCAACATCTGCGATTGAGTTAGCCAAAACAAAACGGGATATTTCCGGTTTCATCCAGTCATATGGGGACAAAGTGGTGTGGAATTCACATGCAATGGACCGAGAAAATTGCAGTACAAATGGTTTTGGAGAAAAGCAACGTGTTTTCATTAGGGAAATGCATAAAATGTCATCTATGCAAACAGAAATATCATGTCGGTTTGTCGCAGTTCTTCTAGCTTTCTCCCTAGAAAATACGAATATGTAGAGCTGGTGTCTCCATGTGGAACCAATTAGAGTTTCTATGGTACAAAATTAAATGTTCCCTGATAAAAACATTCAAAATTATAAAGTCCATCGATAATATGCAGAAAACACAAAAAAAGAAACTTTCACAATATTTCACATTGAGTTAGCCAAAACACAACCGGATATTTCTGGTTTCATCCAGTCATATCCGGAAAAAGTCGTTTGGAATTCGTATGCAATGGACCGAGAAAATCGCAGTAAAAATGGTTTTGGAGAAAAGCAAAGTCTTTTCGTTAGGCAAGTGCTTAAAATGTCATCGATACAAACAGAAATATCATGTTTGTTTGTCGCAGTTCCTCTAGCTGTCTCCCTAGAAAATACGAATGTTTAGAGCTGGTGTGTCCATGTGGAACCAATTAGTGTTTCCAAGAGCAAAATTAAATGTTCACTGATAAAAAACATTCGAAACTGTAAAGACCTTGGATAATATCAGGAATGCACAAACACAGAGGCTGTAGCAATATCTGGGATTGGGTTAGCCAAAAAAAAACGGATATTTACGGTTTCATCCAGTCGTATCCGGACAAACTGGTGTGGAATTCCTGTTCAATGGACCGAGAAAATCACAGTAAAAATGGTTTTGGAGAAGAGCAAAATCTTTTCATTAGGCAAGTAGATAAAATATCATCTAGACAAACAGAAATATCATGTTTTTTGCGGCAGTTCCTCTAGCTTTCTCCCTAGAAAATACAAATATATAGAGCTGGTGTCTCCATGTGGAAACAGTTTGCGTTTTCAAGCTCAAAATAAAATGTTCTCTGATAAAAAACATTCAAAACAATAAAGTCCATGGATAATATCAGGAATACTCAAACACAGAGGCTGTAGCAATATCTGGGAAGAGTTAGCCAAGACACAATTGGATATTTCTGGTTTCATCCAGTCTTATCCGGGCAAAATGGTGTGGAATTCGTATGCAATAGACGGAGAAAATCACAGTAAAAATGGTTTTGGAGAAAAGCAAAGTCTTTTTGTTAGGCAAGTGCATAAAATATCATCGATAGAAACAGAAATATCATGTTTGTTTGCCGCAGTTCCTCTAGCTTTCTCCCTAGAAAATACAAAAATAGAGAGCTGGTGTCTCCATGTGGAAACAGTTAGTGTTTTCAAGTACAAAATTAAATGTTCCTTGATTAAAAAACATTCAAAACAATAAAGTCCGTGGATAATATCAGGAATACACAAACACAGAGGCTGTAGCAATAACTGGGATTCAGTTAACCAAAAAAAACCCGGATATTTACAGTTTCATCCAGTCATACCAGGACAAAGTGGTGTGGAATTCATTTGCAATGGACCGAGAAAATCACAGTACACATGGCTTTGGAGAAGAGCAAAGTCTTTTCATTAGGCAAGAAGATAAAATATCATCGATACAAACAGAAATATCATGTTTGTTTGCCGCAGTTCCTCTACCTTTCTCCCTAGAAAATACGAATGTGAGGAGCTGGTGTCCCCATGATGAACCAAGTAGTGTTTCTACGGTACATAATTAAATGTTCCCTGATAAAAATATTCAAAACAATAAGTCCATTGATAATATCCATAAAACACAAACACAGAGGCTTTCACAACATTTCGCATTGAGTTAGAAAAAACACAACCGGATATTTCTGGTTTCATCCAGTCATATTTGGACAAACTGGTGTGGAATTCGTATGCAATGGACTGAGAAAATCAGAGTAAGAATGGTTGTGGAGAAAATCAAAGTCTTTTCGTTAGGCAAGTGCATAAAATGTCATCTATACAAACAGAAATATCATGTTTGTTTGCCGCAGTTCCTCTAGCTTTCTCCCTAGAAAATACGAATGTGTAGAGCTGGTGTCTCCATCTGAAACCAATTAGTGTTTCTATGGTACAAAATTAAATGTTCCCTGATAAAAACATTCAAAACACTAAGTCCATCGATAATATGCAGAAAACACAAACACAAAGGCTTTCACAATATTTCGTATTGAGTTAGCCAAAACACAACCGGATATTTCTGCTTACATCCAGTCATATCCGGAGAAAGTGGTGTGGAACTCGTATGCAATGGACCGAGAAAATCACCGTAAAAGTGGTTTTGGAGAAAAGCAAAGGCTTTTCGTGAGGGAAGTGCATAAAATGTCATCTATACAAACAGAAATATCATGATTGTTTGCCGAATTTCCTCTAGCTTTCTCTGTAGAAAATACGAATGTGTTGAGCTGGTGTCTCCATGTGGAAACTATTAGTTTTTTGCAGCACAAACTTAAATGTTCCCGGATAAAAAATATTTAAAACAATAAAGTTTGTGGATAAATCAGGAATACACAAACACAGAGGTGGTAACAATATCTGGGATTGAGTTAGCCAAAAAAATACTGGATATTTCCTGTTTCATACAGTCATATCTGGACAAAATGGTGTGGAATTCCTATACAATGGAGTGAGAAAATCACAGTAAAAAAGGTTTTGGAGAAAAGCAAAGTCTTTTCGTTAGGCAAGTGCATAAAATGTCATCTATACAAACAGAAATATCATGTTTGCTTGCTGCAGTTCCTCTAGCTTTCTCCCTAGTAAATACGAATGTGTAGAGCTAGTTTCATCCAGTCATATCCAGGCATTTCCGATTTCATCCAGTCATATCAGGACAAAGTGGTGTGGAATTCCTATGCAATGGACCGAGATAATCACAGTAAAAATGGTTTGTTTGCTGCAGATCCTCTAGCTTTCTCCCTTGAAAATATGAATATGTAGATCTGGTGTCTCCATGTGGAACCAATTACTGTATCCTAGCTCAAAATAAAATGTTCCCCGGTAAAAAGCATTCAAAACAATAACGTCCATTGATAGTATCCCGAAA
The DNA here is from genome assembly GCF_033115175.1 of Lepus europaeus. NCBI lineage: Eukaryota > Metazoa > Chordata > Mammalia > Lagomorpha > Leporidae > Lepus > Lepus europaeus. Next base: position 2,286,513 of record NW_026909285.1, read on the forward strand.
AAACAAACACAGAGGCTGTACCAATATCTGGGATTGAGTTTGCCAAAACACAACTGGATATTTCATGTTTCATCCAGTCACATCCGGACAAACTGGTGTGTAATTCATATGCAATGGACGGAGAAAATCACAGTACAAATGGTTTTGGAGAAAAGCAAAGTCTTTTCGTTAGGAAAGTGCATAAAATGTCATATACAAACAGAAATATCATGTTTGCTTGCCGCAGTTCCTCTTGCTTACTCCCTAGAAAATAGGAATGTGTAGAGCTGGTGTCCCCATGATGAACCAATTAGTGTTTCAACAGTGCAAAATTAAATGTTCCCTGATGAAAACATTCAAAACAATAAAGTCCATCGATAATATCCAGAAGACACAAACACAGAGGCTTTCACAATATTTCGGTTTGAGTTAGCCAAAACACAACTGGATATTTCTGCTTTCACCCAGTGATATCCGGACAAAGTGGTTTGGAATTCGTATGCAATGGACCGAGAAAATCACAGTACAAATAGTTTTGGAGAAAAGCAAAGTCTTTTCGTTAGGCAAGTGCATAAAATGTCATCTATACAAACAGAAATATCATGTTTGTTTGCCGCAGTTCCTCTACTTTCTCCCTAGAAATCACGAATGTGTAGAACTGATGTCTCCATGTGGAAACAATTAGTGTTTCCAAGTACAAAATTAAATGTTCCCTGAAAAAAAAAATTCAAAACAAGAAAGTCCGTGGATAATATCAGGAATACACAAACACAGACTGCAGCAATATCTGGGATTGAGTTAGCCAAAACACAACCAGATATATCCGCTTTCATCCAGTCATATCCGGACAAACTGGTTTGGAATTCATATGCAATGGACCAAGAAAATCACAATAAAAATAGATTTTTAGAAGAGCAATTTCTTTTCATTATGCAAGAAGATAAAATATAATTGATACTAACAGAAATATCATGTTTGTTTGCGGCACTTCCTCTAGCTTTCTCCCTAGAAAATACAAATATATAGAGCTGGTGTCCCCATGGGGAAACAACTAGTGATTTCAAGCACAAAATTAAATGTTCCCTGATAAAAAACATTCAAAACACTAAACTCTGTGGATAATATCAGGAATACACAAACACAGAGGCTGTAGCAATATCTTGCATTGAGTTAGCCAAAAAAAAAACCCCAGATATTTCTGGTTTCATCCAGTCATATCCGGACAAAGTGGTTTGGAATTGGTATGCAATGGACCGAGAAAATCACAGTACAAATGGCTTTGGAGAAGAGCAAAGTCTTTTCATTAGGCAAGTAGATAAAATATCATCGATACAAACATAAATATCATAACTGTTTGCGACAGTTCCTCTAGCTTTCTCCCTAGAAAATACAAATATGTAGAGCTGGTGTCTCCATGTGGAAGCAATTAGTGATTTCAAGCACAAAATTAAATGTTCCCAGATAAAAAACATTCAAAACAATCAAGTCCGTGGATAATATCAGGAATACACAAACACAGAGGCTGTAGCAATATCTGGGATTGAGTTAGCCAAAACAAAACCGGATATTTCGGGTTTCATCCAGTCATATCCAGACGAAGGGGTGTGGAATTCATATGCAATGGACCGAGAAAAATCACACTAAAAATGGTTTTTTTGAAGAGCAATGTCTTTTCATTAGGCAAGTAGATAAAATATCATCGATACAAAGATAAATATCATGTTTGTTTGCTGCAGTTCCTCTAGCTTTGTCCCTAAAAATACGAATTCGTAGAGCTGGGGTTCCCATGATGAACCAATTAGTGTTTCAACGGTATAAATTTAAATGCTCCCTGATAAAAACATTCAAAACAATAAAGTCCATCGATAATATCCAGAATACACAAACACAGAGGATTTCACAATATTTCGGTTTGAGTTAGCCAAAACACAACCGGATATTTCTGGTTTCATCCAGTCCTATCCGAACAAACTGGTGTGGAATTCCTATGTAATGGACCAAGAAAATCGCAGTAAAAATGGTTTTGGAGAAAAGCAAAGTCTTTTCGTTAGGCAAGTGCATAAAATGTCATCTATACAAACAGAAATATCATGTTTGTTTGCCGCAGTTTTTCTAGCTTTCTCCCTAGAAAATACGCATGTGTAGAGCTGATGTCTCCATGTGGAAACAATTAGTGTTTCCAAGCACAAAATTAAATGTTCCCTGAAAAAAAAAAAACATTCAAAACAATAAAGTCCATGGATAATATCAGGAATGCACAAACATAGAGGCTGTAGCAATATCTGGTATTGTGTTACCCAAAACACAACCAGATATTTCCGGTTTCATCCAGTCATATCCGGACAAAGTGGTGTGGAATTCATATGCAATGGACCTTGAAAATCCGAGTAAAATTGGTTTTGGAGAAAAGCAAAATATTTACGTTAGGCAAGTGCTTAAAAGGTCATCTATACAAACAGAAATATCATGTATGTTTGTCGCAGTTCCTCTAGCTTTCTCTCTAAAAAATACAAATATGTAGAGATGGAGTCGCCATGTGGAACCAACTAGTGTTTCGCAGCACAAAATCAAATATCCTCTGATAAAAAACATTCATAACAATAAATCTGTGGATAATCAGGAATACACAAAGACAGAGGTGGTAACAATATCTGGGATTGAGTTAGCAAAAAAAAAAAAAAAAAAAAAAAACGGATATTTCTGGTTTCATCCAGTCTTATCCGGACAAAGTGGTGTGGAATTCGTATGGAATGGACCGAGAAAATCACAGTACAAATGGTTTTGGAGAAAAGCAAAGTCTTTTCGTTAGGCAAGTGCATAAAATGTCATCTATACAAACAGAAATATCATCTTTGTTTGTCACAGTTCCTCTAGCTTTCTCTCTAGAAAATACAAATATGTAGATCTAGTGTCTCCATGTGGAACCAATTAGTGTTTCCAAGTACAAAATTAAATGTTCCCTGAAAAAAAAATTCAATATATTAAACTCTGTTGATAATATCAGGAATACACAAACACAGAGGCGGTAATAATAACTGGGATTGAGTTAGCCAAAAAAAAAAAAAAAAACGGATATTTCCGGTTACATCCAGTCATATCCGGTAAGCTTGTGTGGAATTCGTATGCAATGTACCGAGAAATCACAGTAAAAATGGTTTTGGAGGAAAGCAAAGTCTTTGCTTTAGGCAAGTGCATAAAATGTCATCTATACAAACAGAAATATTATGTTTGTTTTTGGCAGTTCCTCTAGCTTTCTCCCTAGAAAATACAATGTGTAGAGCTGGTGTCTCCATGTGGAACCAATTAGTGTTTCCAAGCAGAAAATTAAATGTTCCCTGATAAAGAACATTCAAAATAATAAAGTCTATGGATAATATCAGGAATACACAAACACATAGGCGGTAAAAATATCTGGGATTGAGTTAGCGAAATCAAAACCGGATATTTCTGGTTTCATCCAGTCATATCCGGACAAAGTGGTGTGGAATTCGTAGTCAATGGACCGAGAAAATCACAGTAAAAATGGTTTTGGAGAAAAGCAAAGTCTTTATGTTAATCAAGTGCATAAATTTTCATCTATAGAAACAGAAATATCATGTTTGTTTGTTGCAGTTCCTCTAGCTTTCTCCCTAGAAAATAGGAATGTGTAGAGCTGGTGTCTCCATGTGGAATCAATTAGTGTTTCCAAGATCAAAATTAAATGTTCCCTGAAATAAAAACATTCACAAAAATAAAGGCCGTGGATAATATCAGGAATACACAAACACAGAGGCTGTAGCAATATTTCGGATTGAGTTAGCCAAAACACAACCAGATATTTCTGGTTTCATCTAGTCATATCCGGACAAACTGGTGTGGAATTCGTATGCAATGGACCGAGAAAACCACATATTAATGGTTTTAGAGAAAAGCAAAGTCTTTTCATTAAGCAAGTGCATAAAATGTCATTGATACAAACAGAAATACCATGTGTTATTGCCTCAGTTCCTCTAGCTTTCTCCCTAGAATATTCGAATGTTTAGAGCTGGTGTCTCCATGTGGAAACAATTAGTGTTTCTACCGTACAAAGTTAAATGTTCCCTGATAATAAACATTCAAAACAATAAAGTCTGTGGATAATATCAGGAGTGCACAAACACAGAGGCTGTAGCAATATCTGGGATTGTGTTATCCAAAAAAAAAAACCAGATATTTCTGTTTTCATCCAGTTATATCCGGACAAACTGGTGTGGAATTCTTATACAATGGACTGAGAAAATCATAATACAAATGGTTTTGGAGAAAAGCAAAGTCTTTTCGTTAGGCAAGTGCATAAAATGTCATCTACACAAACAGAAATATCATGTTTGTTTGCCACAGTTCCTCTAGCTTTCTCCCTAGAAAATACGAATGTGTGGAGCTCATGTCCCCATGATGAACCAATTAGTGTTTCTAAGGTACAAAATTAAATGTTCCCTGATGAAAACATTCAAAACAATAAAGTCCATAGATAATATCCAGAAAAAACAAACGCAGAAACTTTCTCTATATTTCAGATATAGTTAGCCAAAACTCAACCGGATATATCTGGTTACATCCAGTCATATCCGGACAAAGTGGTGTGGAATACGTAGTCAATGGACCGAGAAAATCAGAGTAAAAATGGTTTTGGAGAAAAGCAAAGTCTTTTCTTTAGGCAAGTGCATAAAATGTCATTATACAAACAGAAATATCATGTTTGTTTGTCGCAATTCCTCTTGCTTTCTCCCTAGAAAATATGAATGCGTAGAGAAGTGTCTCCGTGTATAACCTATTACTGTATCAGAGCTCAAAATAAAATAATCCCCGATAAAAAAAATTCAAACCAATAAAGTCCATCGACAAAATCAGAAAACACAAACACAGAAACTTTCACAATATTTCTGATTGAGTTAGCCAAAACACAACCAGATATTTCTGGTTTCATCCAATCATATCCGGACAAACTGGTCTGGAATTCGTATGCAATGGACCGAGAAAATCAGAGTAAAAATGGTTTTGGAGAAAAGCAAAATCTTTTCATTAGGCAAATGCATAAAATGTCATCTATACAAACAGAAATATCATGTCTTATTGCCGCAGTTCCTCTAGCTTTCTCCCTAGAAAATACGAATGTGTAGAGCTGGTGTCTCCATGTGGAAGCAATTAGTGTTTCAACCGTACAAAATTAAATGTGCCCTGATAATAAACATTCAAAACAATAAAGTCTGTGGATAATATCAGGAATACACAAACACAGAGGCTGTAGCATTATTTAGGATTGAGTTAGCCAAAACACAACCAGATATTTCTCGTTTCATCCAGTCATATCCAGACAAACTAGTTTGGAATTCGTATACAAAGGACTGAGAAAATCACAGTACAAATGGTTTTGGAGAAAAGCAAAGACTTTTCATTAGGCAAACAGATAAAATATCATCGATACAAACAGAAATATCATGTTTGTTTGCCGCAGTTCCTCTAGATTCTCCCTAGCAAATACGAATGTGTAGAGCTGGTGTCTCCATGTGGAACCAATTAGTGTTTCCAAGATGAAAATTAAATGCTCCCTGAAAAAAAAAACATTGAAAAATATAAAGTCCATGCATAATATCAGGAATACACAAACACAGAGGCTGTAGCAATATTTCGGATTGAGTTAGCCAAAACACAACCGGATATTTCTGTTTTCATCCAGTCATATCCGGACAAACTGGTCTGGAATTCGTATGCAATGTATCGAGAAAACCATAGTAAGAATGGTTTTGGAAAAACGCAAAGTCTTTTCGTTAGGCAAGTGCATCAAATGTCTTCTAGACAAACAGAAATATCATGTTTGTTTGCCGCAGTTCCTCAAGCTTTCTCCCTATAAAATACGAATGTGTAGAGCTGGTGTCTCCATGTGGAACCAATTAGTGTTTCCAAGTACAAAATTAAATGTTCCCTGATAAAGAACATTCAAAACAATAAAGTCTGTGGATAGGCCGGTGTCGTGGCTCAACAGGCTAATCATCCGCCTTGCGGCGCCAGCACACCGGGTTCTAGTCCTGGTTGGGGCACGGATCCTGTCCCGGTTGCCCCTCTTCCAGGCCAGCTCTCTGCTGTGGCTAGGGAGTGCAGTGGATGATAGCCCAAGTCCTTCGGTCCTGCACCTCATGGGAGACCAGTAGAAGCACCTAGCTCCTGCCATCGGAACAGCGCGGTGCGCCTGCCGCAGTGCGGTACCGCGGCGGCCATTGGAGGGTGAACCAACAGCAAAAGGAAGACCTTTCTCTTTGTCTCTCTCTCTCACTGTCCACTCTGCCTGTCAAAAAAAAAAATTTAAAAAAAAGTCTGTGGATAATATCAGGAATGGACAAAAACAGAGGCTGTAGCAATATCTGGGATTGAGTTAGCCAAAACAAAACCGGATATTTCCAGTTTCATCTTGTCATATCCGGACAAACGTGTGGAATTCGTATGCAATGGACCGAGAAAATCACAGTAAAAATGGTTTTGGAGAAAAGCAAAGTCTTTTCGTTAGACAAGTGCATAAAATGTCATCTATACAAACAGAAATATCATGTTTGTTTGGCGCAGTTCCCCTAGCTTTCTCCCTAGAAAATACAAATTTGTAGAGCTGGTGTCTCCATGTGGACCAATTAGTGTTTCACAGCACAAAATTAAGTGTTCCCTGAAAAAAAACTTTCTAAACAAAAAACCCGTGGATAATATCAGGAATACACAAACATAGAGGCTCTAGCAATATTTCGGATTGAGTTAGCCAAAAGAAAACCAGATATTTCTTGTTTCATCCAGTCATATCCGGACAAAGTCCTGGTGAATTCATATGCAATGGACTGAGAAAATCACAGTACAAATGTTTTGGAGAAAAGCAAGTGTTTTCATTAGAAAAGTGCATAAAATGTCAGCTATAGAAACAGAAATATCATGTTTGTTTGCTGCAATTCCTCTAGGTTTCTCCATATAAAATAGGAATGTGTAGAGCTGGTGTCCTCATGATGAACCAATTAGTGTTTCAACGGTACAAAATTAAATGTTCCCTGATAAAAACATAAAAAAAAAGTCCATCGATAATATCCAGAAAACACAAACACGGAGGCTGTAGCAATATCTGGGATTGAGTTAGCCTGAACAAAACTGGATATTTCCGTTTTCATCCAGTCGTATCCTGACAAACTGGTGTGGAATTCGTATGCAATGGACGGAGAAAATCACAGTAAAAATGGTTCTGGTGAAAAGCAAAGTCTTTTCATTAGGCAAGTGGATAAAATGTCATCTATACAAACAGAAATATCATGTTTGTTGGCCGCAGTTCCTCTAGTTTTCTACCTACAAAATACGAATATGTAGATGTGGTGTATCCATGTGGAATCAATTACTGTATCCAACCTCAAAATAAAATGTTCCCCGATAAAAAAACATTCAAAACAATAAATTCCTTTGATAATATCCAGAAAATACAAACACAGAGGCTACAGCAATATCTGAGATTGAGTTAGCCAAAACAAAACTGTATATTTCCTAGTTCATATAGATATATCCGGACAAAATGGTGTGGAATTCGTATCCTGTTTGTTTGCCATAGTTCCTCTAGCTTTCTACCTGGAAAATACGAATCTGTAGAGCTGGTGTCCCCAGGATGAACCAATTAGTGTTTCAATGGTACAAAATTATATGTTCCCCGATACAAAATATTCAAAAAAATAAAGTCGGTTGATAATATCCAGAAAACAAAAACACAGAGGCTTTCACATTATTTCGGATTGAGTAGGAAAAACACATCCAGATATTTCTGGTTTCATCCGGTCATATCCGGACAAACTGGTGTGGAACTCGTATGCAATGGACTGAGAAAAATAAGTCAAAATGGTTTTGGAGAAAAGCAGTCTTTTTGTTAGGCAAGTGCATAAAAGGTCATCTATACAAACAGAAATATCATGTTTGTTTGTCGCAGTTACTCTAGCTTTCTCCCTAGCAAATACGAGTGTGTAGAGCTGGTGTCTCCATGATGAACCAATTAGTGTTTCCAAGAACAAATTAAATGTTCCCTGATAAAAAACATTCAAAACAATAAAGTCCATGGATAATATAACGAACACACAAACACAGAGGCTGTAGCAATATCTGGGAATGTGTTAGCCGAAACAAAACCGGATATTTCTGGTTTCATCCAGTCATATCCGGACAAACTGGTCTGGAATTCGTATGCAATAGACCGTGAAAATCACAGTAAAAAGGATTTTGGAGAAAAGCAAAGTTTTTTCGTTAGTTAAGTGCATAAAATATCATCTATGCAAACAGAAATATCATGTTTGTTTGTCACAGTTCCTCTAGCTTTTTCCCAAGAAAATAGGAATGTGTGGAGCTGGTGTCTCCATGTGGAACCAATTAGTGTTTCCAAGATCAAAATTAAATGTTCCCTGATAAAAAACATTCAAAACAATAAAGTCCTTGGATAATACAAGGAATACACAAACACAGAGGCTGTAGCAATATATGGGATTGAGTTAGCCAAAATAAAGCAGGATACTTCTGGTTTCATCCAGTCATATCCGGACAAAGTGGTGTTGAATTCGAATGCAAAGGACCGAGAAAATCACAGTAAAAATGGTTTTGGAGAAAAGCAATGTCTTTTTGTTAGGCAAGTGCATAAAATGTCATCTATATAAAGAGAAATATCATGTTTATTTTCTGCAGTTCTTCTAGCTTTCTCAATAGAAAATACGAAAGTATATAGCTGGTGTCTCCATGTGGAACCAATTAGTGTTTCTACGGTACGAAATTAAATGTTCCCTGATAAAAACATTCAAAACAATAATGTCCATTGATAATATCTTGAAAACACAAATACAGAGGATTTCACAATATTTCGCATTGAGTTAGCCAAAACAGATTCGCACATTTCCAGTTACATCCACTCATATCCGGACAAACTGGTTTGGAATTCGTATGCAATGGACCGAGAAAATCACAGTAAAAATGGTTTTGCAGAAAAGGAAAGTCTTTTCGTTAGGCAAGTGCATAAAATGTCATCTATACAAACAATAATATCATGTTTGTTTGCCGCAGTTCGTCTAGCTTTCTCCCTAGAAAATACGAATACGTAGATCTGGTGTCTCCATGTGGAACCAATTAGTGTTTCAACCTTACAAAATAAAATGTTCCCTGATAAAACATTCAAAACAATAAAGTCCACCGAAAATATCCAGAAAACACAAACACTGAGGCTTTCACAATATTTCGGATTGAGTTTGCAAAAACACAAACGGATATTTCTGTTTTCATACAAACATCGATACAAACAGAAATATGATGTTTCTTGGCCGCAGTTCCTCTAGATTTCTACCTAGAAAATACAAATATGTAGAGCTGGTGTCTCCAAGTGGAACCAATTAGTGTATCTAAGTTCAAAATTAAATGTTCCCCGATAAAAAAACATTCAAAACAATAAAGCCCATCGATAATAACCACTAATACAATCACAGATGCTGTAGCAATATCTGGGATTGAGTTAGCAAAAACACAACCGGATATTTCTGGTTTCATCCAGTCATATCCAGACAAAGTTGTGTTGAATTCGTATGCAATGGGCTGAGAAAATCAGAGTAAAAATGGTTTTGGAGAAAAGCAAAGTCTTTTCGTTAGGCAAGTGCATAAAATGTCATCTATACAAACAGAAATATCATGTTTGTTTGTCGCAGTTCCTCTAGGTTTCTCCCTAGAAAATAGGAATGTGTAGAGCTGGTGTCTCCATGTGGAACCAATAAGTGTTTCCAAGATCAAAATAAAATCTTCCCCGTTAAAAAACATTCAAAACAATAAAGTCCGAGGTTAATATCAGGAATAAACAAACATAGAGGCTTTACCAATATCTGGGATTGAGTTAGCCAAAATAAAACCGGATATTTCCGGTTTCCTCCAGTCATATCCAGACAACGTGGTGTGGAATTCGTATGCTATGCACCGAGAAAATCACAGTAAAAATGGTTTTGGAGAAAAGCAACGTCTTTTTGTTAGGCAAGTGCATAAAATGTCATCTATATAAAGAGAAATATCATGTTTATTTTCTGCAGTTCTTCTAGCTTTCTCAATAGAAAATACGAAAGTATATAGCTGGTGTCTCCATGTGGAACCAATTAGTGTTTCTACGGTACGAAATTAAATGTTCCCTGATAAAAACATTCAAAACAATAATGTCCATTGATAATATCTTGAAAACACAAATACAGAGGATTTCACAATATTTCGCATTGAGTTAGCCAAAACAGATTCGCACATTTCCAGTTACATCCACTCATATCCGGACAAACTGGTTTGGAATTCGTATGCAATGGACCGAGAAAATCACAGTAAAAATGGTTTTGCAGAAAAGGAAAGTCTTTTCGTTAGGCAAGTGCATAAAATGTCATCTATACAAACAATAATATCATGTTTGTTTGCCGCAGTTCGTCTAGCTTTCTCCCTAGAAAATACGAATACGTAGATCTGGTGTCTCCATGTGGAACCAATTAGTGTTTCAACCTTACAAAATAAAATGTTCCCTGATAAAACATTCAAAACAATAAAGTCCACCGAAAATATCCAGAAAACACAAACACTGAGGCTTTCACAATATTTCGGATTGAGTTTGCAAAAACACAAACGGATATTTCTGTTTTCATACAAACATCGATACAAACAGAAATATGATGTTTCTTGGCCGCAGTTCCTCTAGATTTCTACCTAGAAAATACAAATATGTAGAGCTGGTGTCTCCAAGTGGAACCAATTAGTGTATCTAAGTTCAAAATTAAATGTTCCCCGATAAAAAAACATTCAAAACAATAAAGCCCATCGATAATAACCACTAATACAATCACAGATGCTGTAGCAATATCTGGGATTGAGTTAGCAAAAACACAACCGGATATTTCTGGTTTCATCCAGTCATATCCAGACAAAGTTGTGTTGAATTCGTATGCAATGGGCTGAGAAAATCAGAGTAAAAATGGTTTTGGAGAAAAGCAAAGTCTTTTCGTTAGGCAAGTGCATAAAATGTCATCTATACAAACAGAAATATCATGTTTGTTTGTCGCAGTTCCTCTAGGTTTCTCCCTAGAAAATAGGAATGTGTAGAGCTGGTGTCTCCATGTGGAACCAATAAGTGTTTCCAAGATCAAAATAAAATCTTCCCCGTTAAAAAACATTCAAAACAATAAAGTCCGAGGTTAATATCAGGAATAAACAAACATAGAGGCTTTACCAATATCTGGGATTGAGTTAGCCAAAATAAAACCGGATATTTCCGGTTTCCTCCAGTCATATCCAGACAACGTGGTGTGGAATTCGTATGCTATGCACCGAGAAAATCACAGTAAAAATGGTTTTGGAGAAAAGCAACGTCTTTTCGTTAGGCAAGTGCATAAAATGTCATCTATACAAACGGAAATATCATGTGTGTTTGCCGCAGTTCCTCTAGCTTTCTCCCTCGAAAATGCGAATGTGAAGAGCTTGTGTCCCCATGATGAACCAATTAGTGTTTCTACGGTACAGAATTAAATGTTCCCTGATAAAAAACATTCAAAATAATAAAGTCCATCGATAATATCCAGAAAACACAAACACAGAGGCTTTCACAATATTTCGGATTGAGTTAGCCAAAACACAATCGGATATTTCTGGTTTCATCCAGTCATTTCCGGAAAAACTGGTGTGGAATTCGTATGCAATGGACTGACAAAATCACAGTAAAATGGTTTTGGAGAAAAGCAAAGTCTTTTCGTTAGGCAAGTGCATAAATTGTCATCTATACAAACAGAAATATCATGTTTGTTTGCCGCAGTTCCTCTAGATTTCTCCCTAGAAATAGGAATGTGTAGAGCTGGTTTCTCCATGTGGAACCAATCAGTGTTTCCAAGCTCAAAATAAAATGTCCCCTGATAAAAAACATTCAAAAAAATAAAGTCCGTAGATAATATCCAGAAAACACAAACACAGAGCCTGTAGTAATACTTGGAATTGAGTTAGCCAAAAGAAAACCAGATATTTCTGTTTTCTTCCTGTCATATCCGGACTACCTGGTGTGGAATTCGTATGCAATGGACCGAGAAAATCATAGTAAAAATTGTTTTGGAGAATAGCAAAGTCATTTCGTTAGGCATGTGCATAAAATGTCATCTATACAAACAGAAATATCATGTTTGTTTGCCGCAGTTCCTCTACCTTTCTCCCTAGAAAAAATGAATGTGTAGAGGTGGTGTCTCCATGTGGAACCAATTAGTGATTCCAAGGACAAACTTAAATATTCCCGGATAAAAAACATTCAAAACAATAAAGTCCGTGGATAATATCAGGAATACACAAACACAGAGGCTGTAGCAATATCTGGGATTCAGTCAGCCAAAACAAAACCGGATATTTCAGGTTTCATCCAGGCATATCCGGTAAACTGGTGTGGAATTCCTATGCAATGGACCGAAATATACACAGTAAAAATGGTTTTGGAGAAAAGCAAAGTCTTTTCGTTAGGCAAGTGCATAAAATGTCATCTATACAAACGGAAATATCGTGTTTGTTTGCTACATTTCCTCTAGCTTTCTACCTAGAAAATACGAATGTGTAGAGCTGGTGTCCCCATGATGAACCAATTAGTGTTTCTATGGTACAAAATAAAATGTTCCCTGATAAAACATTCAAAACAATAAAGTCCATCGATAATATCCAGAAAACACAAACACTGAGGCTTTCACAATATTTCGAATTGAGTTTGCAAAAACACAACCGGATATTTCTGTTTTGATACAGTCATATCCAGACAAACTCGTGTGGAATTCGTATGCAATGGACTGAATACATCACAGTAAAAATGGTTTTGGGGAAAAGCAAAGAGTTTTCATTAGGCAAGTGCATAAAATGTCATCGATACAAACAGAAATATGATGTTTCTTGGCCGCAGTTCCTCTAGCTTTCTACCTAGAAAATACAAATATGTAGAGCTGGAAAATCCAAGTGGAACCTATTAGTGTATCTAAGTTCAAAATTAAATGTTCCCCGATAAAAAACATTCAAAACAATAAAGCCCATCGATAATAACCACTAAACACAATCAAAGAGGCTGTAGCAATATCTGGGATTGAGTTAGCAAAAACAGAACCGGATATTTCCGGTGTCATCCAGTTATATCCGGACAAACTGGTGTGGAATTCGTATGCAAGGTACCGAGAAAATCACAGTAAAAATGTTTTTGGAGAAAAGCAAAGTCTTTTCATTTGTCAAGTGCATAAAATGTCATCTATACAAACAGAAATATCATGTTTGTTTGCCACAGTTCCTCTAGCTTTCTGCCTAGAAAATACAAATATGTAGAGCTGGTGTATCCATGTGGAACCAATTAGTGTTCCAAGAACAAAATTAAGTGTTCCCTGATAAAAAAACATGGAAAACAATAAAGCCCATCGATTATAACCATTAAACACAATCACAGAGGCTGTAGCAATATCTGGGATTGAGTTAGCAAAAACAGAACCGGATATTTCCGGTTTCATCTAGTTATATCCGGACAAAGTGGTGTGGAATTCATATGCAATGGTCTGAGAAAATCACAGTAAAAATGGTTTTGGAGTAAAGCAACGTATTTTCCTTAGGCAAGTGCATAAAATGTCATCTATACAAACAGAAATATCATGTGTGTTTGCCGTAGTTCCTCTAGCTTTCTCCCTAGAAAATACGAATGTGTAGAGCTGGTGTCTCCATGTGGAACCAATTCGTGATTCCAAGCACAAAATTATATATTCCCTGATAAAAAACATTTAAAACTATAAAGTCCATGGATAATATTAGGAATACACAAACACAGAGGCTGTAGCAATATCTGGGATTGAGTTAGCCAAAAAAAAACGGATATTTACGGTTTCATCCAGTCATATCCGGACAAACTGTTGTGGAATTCGTATGCAATGGAACGAGAAAATCACAGTAAAAATGGTTTTGGAGAAAAGCAAAGTCTTTTCATTTGTCAAGTGCGTACAATGTCATCTATACAAACAGAAATATCATGTTTGTTTGCCGCAATTCCTCTAGCTTTCTACCTACAAAATTAAAATATGTAGAGCTGGTGTATCCATGTGGAACCAATTAGTGTTTCTACGGTATAAAATTAAATGTTCCCTGATAAAAAACATTCAAAACAATAAAGTCCATTGATATTATCCAGAAAACCCAAACACAGAGGCTTTCACAATACTTCGGATAGAGTTAGCCAAAACACAACTGGATATTTCCGGTTTCATCTTGTCATATCCGGACAAAGTGGTGTGGAATTCGTATGCAATGGGCTGAGAAAATCAGAGTAAAAACGGTTTTGGAGAAAACCAAAGTCTTTTCGTTAGGCAAGTGCATAAAATGTCATCTACACAAACAGAAATATCATGTTTGTTTGTCGCAGTTCCTCTAGGTTTCTCCCTAGAAAATAGGAATGTGTAGAGCTGGTGTCTCCATGTGGAACCAATAAGTGTTTCCAAGATCAAAATACAATGTTCCCTGATAAAAAACATTCAAAACATTAAAGTCCGTGGATAATATCAGGAATACACAAACACAAATCTGTAGCAGTATCTGGGATTGTGTTAGCCAAAACAATACAGGAATGGTCCGGTTTCATCCAGTCATATCCGGACAAACTGGTGTGGAATTTGTATGCAATGGAACGAGAAAATCAGAGTAAAAATGGTTTTGGAGAAAACCAAAGTCTTTTCGTTAGGCAAGTGCATAAAATGTCATCTACACAAACAGAAATATCATGTTTGTTTGTCGCAGTTCCTGTAGCTTTCTCCCTAGAAAATAGGAATGTGTAGAGCTGGTGTCTCCATGTGGAACCAATAAGTGTTTCCAAGATCAAAATACAATGTTCCCTGATAAAAAACATTCAAAACATTAAAGTCCGTGGATAATATCAGGAATACACAAACACAAATCTGTAGCAGTATCTGGGATTGTGTTAGCCAAAACAATACAGGAATGGTCCGGTTTCATCCAGTCATATCCGGACAAACTGGTGTGGAATTTGTATGCAATGGAACGAGAAAATCACAGTAAAAATGGTTTTGGAGAAAACCAAAGTCTTTTCGTTAGGCAAGTGCATAAAATGTCATCTATACAAACAGAAATATCATGTTTGTTTGCCTCAGTTCCTGTAGCTTTCTCCCTAGAAAATACGAATGTGTAGAGCTGTTGTCTCCATGTTGAACCAATTCGTAATTCCAAGCACAAAATTAAATGTTCCCTGATAAAAAACATTCAAATCAATAAAGTCCGAGGTAATATCAGGAATACACAAACACAGAGGCTGTAGCAATATCTGGGATTGGGTTAGCCAAAACAAAACCGGATATTTCCGGTTTCATCCAGTCACATCCAGAAAAACTGGTGTGGAATCCATATTCAGTAGACCTAGAAAATCACAGTAAATTGGTTTTGGAGAAAAGCAAAGTCTTTTCATTATGCAAGTCCATAAAATGTCATCGATACAAACAGAAATATCATGTGTTATTGACGCAGTTCCTCTAGGTTTCTCCCTAGAAAATAGGAATGTGTAGAGCTGGTGTCTCCTTGTGGAACCAATTAGTGATTCCAAGCACAAAATTAAATGTTCCCTGATAAAAAAACATTCCAAATAATAAATTCTGGGGATAATATCAGGAATACACAAACACAGAGGCTGTAGCAATATCTGGGATTGAGTTAGCCAAAACAAAACCGGATATTTCCGGTTTCATCCAGTCATATCCAGACAACGTGCTGTGGAATTCGTATGCTATGCACCGAGAAAATCACAGTAAAAATGGTTTTGGGGAAAAGCAACGTCTTTTCGTTAGGCAAGTGCATAAAATGTCATCTATACAAACAGAAATATCATGTGTGTTTGCGGTAGTTCCTCTTGCTTTCTCCCTGGAAAATTCGAATGTGAAGAGCTTGTGTCCCCATGATGAACCAATTAGTGTTTCTAGGTACAGAATTAAATGTTCCCTGATAAAAAAACATTCAAAACAATAAAGTCCATCAATAATATCCAGAAAACACAAACACAGAGGCTTTCACATTATTTCGGATTGAGTTAGCCAAAACAAAATCGGATATTTCTGGTTTCATCCAGTCATTTCCGGACAAACTGGTGTGGAATTCGTATGCAATGGACTGACAAAATCACAGTAAAATGGTTTTGGAGAAAAGCAAAATCTTTTCGTTAGGCAAGTGCATAAAATGTCATCTATACAAACAGAAATATCATGTTTGTTTGTTGCAGTTCCTCTAGCTTTCTCCCTAGAAAATAGGAATGTGTAGAGCTGGTGTCTCCATGTGGAACCAATTAGTGTTTCCCAGCTCAAAATAAAATGTCCCCTGATAAAAAACATTCAAAACAATAAAGTCCATGGTTAATATCAGGAATACACAAACACAGAGGCTGTAGCAATATCTGGGATTGAGTTAGCCAAAACAAAACCGGATATGTCTGATTTCATCCAGACATATCCGGACAATGTGGTGTGGAATTCCTATGCTATGGACCGAGAAAATCACATTAAAATGGTTTTGGAGAAAAGCAAAGTCGTTTCGTTAGGTAAGTGCAAAAAATGTCATCGATACAAACAGAAATATCATGTTTTTTTGTTGCAGTTCCTATAGCTTTCTCCCTAGAAAATAGGAAGGTGAAGATCTGGTGTCTCCATGTGGAACCAATTAGTGTTTCCAAGATCAAAATAAAATGTTCCCTGATAAAAAAAAAAAACATTCAAAACAATAAAGTCCGTGGATAATATCAGGAATACACAAACACAGAGATTGTAGCATTATCTGGGATTGAGTTAGCCAAAACAAAACGGGATATTTTCGGTTTCATCCAGTCTTATCCGGACAAAATGATTTGGAATTCGTATGAAGTGTACCGAGAAAATCACAGAAAAATGATATTGGAGAAAAGCAAATCTTTTCCTTAGGAAAGTGCATAAAATGTCATCTATACAAACACAAGTATCATGTTTGTTTGCCGCAGTTCCTCTAGCTTTCTCCCTAGAAAATACGAATTTGTAGAGCTGGTGTCCCCATGCTGAACCAATTAGTGTTTCTACAGTACAAAATTAAATGTTCCCTGATAAAAATATTTAAAACAATAAAGTCCATCGATAATATCCAGAAAACACAAACACAGAGGCTTTCACAATATTTCAGATTGATTTAGCCAAAACACAACTGAATATTTCTGGTTTCATCCAGTCATATCCGGAAAAAGTCATTTGGAATTCTGATGCAATGGACCGAGAAAATCACAGTAAAAATGGTTTTGGAGAAAAGCAAAGTTGTTTCGTTAGGCAAGTGCATAAAATGTCATCTATACAAACAGAAATATCATGTTTGTTTGGCACAGTTCCTCTAGCTTTCTCCCTAGAAAATACGAATTTGTAGAGCTGGTGTCCCCATGCTGAACCAATTAGTGTTTCTACAGTACAAAATTAAATGTTCCCTGATAAAAATATTTAAAACAATAAAGTCCATCGATAATATCCAGAAAACACAAACACAGAGGCTTTCACAATATTTCAGATTGATTTAGCCAAAACACAACTGAATATTTCTGGTTTCATCCAGTCATATCCGGAAAAAGTCATTTGGAATTCTGATGCAATGGACCGAGAAAATCACAGTAAAAATGGTTTTGGAGAAAAGCAAAGTTGTTTCGTTAGGCAAGTGCATAAAATGTCATCTATACAAACAGAAATATCATGTTTGTTTGGCGCAGTTCCTCTAGCTTTCTCCCTAGAAAATACAAATTTGTAGAGCTGGTGTCTCCATGTGGACCAATTAGTGTTTCACTACACAAAATTAAATGTTCCCTGAAAAAAAAACTTTCAAAACAAAAAACCCGTGGATAATATCAGGAATACACAAACATAGAGGCTCTAGCAATATTTCGGATTGGTTTAGCCAAAACACATCCGGATATTTCTGTTTTCATCCAGTCATATCTGGACAAAGTGGTGTGGAATTCGTATGCAGTGAACCAAAAAAATCACAGGAAAAGGGGATTGGAGAAAAGCAAAGTCTTTTCGTTAAGCAAGTGCATAAAATGTCATCTATAGAAACAGAAATATCATGTTTGTTTGCCATAGTTCCTCTAGCTTTCTCCCTAGAAAATACTTATGTGTAGAGCTGGTGTCCCCATGATGAAGCAATTAGTGTTTCAACGGTACAAAATGAAATGTTCCCTGATAAAAAACATTCAAAACAATAAAGTCCATCGATCATATCCAGAAAACACAAACACAAAGGTTGTCGCAATATCTGGGATTGAGTTAGCCAAAACACAAAGGATATTTCCGGTTTCATCCAGTCATATCCGGACAAACTGCTGTGGAATTCGTATGCAATGGACCGAGAAAATCACAGTAAAAATGGTTTTGGAGAAAAGCAAAGTCTTTTCGTTAGGCAAGTGCATAAAATGTCATCTATACAAACAGAAATATCATGTTTGTTTGCCATAGTTCCTCTAGCATTCTCCCTAGAAAATACGAATGTGTGGAGCTGGTGTCTCCATGTGGAACCAATTACTGTATCCTAGCTCAAAATTAAATGTTCCCTGATAAAAAACATTCAAAAAAATAAAGTCCGTTGATAATATCCAGAAAACACAGACACAGAGGCTTTCACAATATTTCGGATTGAGTTAGCCAAAACACAACCGGGTATTTCTGGTTTCATCCAGTCATATCCGGACAAAGTGATGTGCAATTCGTATGCATTGAAACAAAAAAATCACAGTAAAAAAGGGATTAGAGAAAAGCAAAGTCTTTTCGTTAGACAAGTGCATAAATTGTCATCGATACAAACAGAAATATCATGTTTGTTTGCTTAGTTTAATAGCTTTCTACCTAGAAAATACGAATGTGTAAGCTGGTGTCCCCATGGTGAACCAATTAGTGTTTCAATGGTACAAAAAGAAATTTTCCCTGATAACAACATTGAAAACAATAAAGTCAGTAGATAATATCAGGAATGCACAAACACAGAGGCTGTAGCAATATCTGGGATTGAGTTAGCCAAAAAAAGACTGGATATTTCCGGTTTCATCCAGTCATATCCGGACAAACTGGTGTGGAATTCGTATGCAAAGGACCTAGAAAATCACAGTACAAATGGTTTTGGAGAAAAGCAAGTATTTTCTTAGGCAAGTGCATAAAATGTCATCTATACAAACAGAAATATCATGTTTGTTTGTCGCAGTTCCTCTAGATTTCTCCCTAGAAAATGTGAATGTGTAGAGCTGGTGTCTCCATGTGGACCAATTAGTGTTTCACTACACAAAATTAAATGTTCCCTGAAAAAAAACATTCAAAAAATAAAGTCCGTGGATAATATCAGGAATACACAAACACAGAGGCTGTAGCAATATTTCGGATTGAGTTAGCCAAAACACAACCAGATATTTCTGGTTTCATCCAGTCACATCCAGACAAACTGGTGTGGGATTCGTATGCAATGGACTGAGAAAATCTAGGTACAAATTGTTTTGGAGAAAAGCAAGTCTTTTCGTTAGGCACGTGCATAAAATATCAGCTATAGAAATAGAAATATCATGTTTGTTTGCCGCAATTCCTATAGGTTTCTCCGTAGAAATTACGAATGTAATTACTGACACCATGAACAAGAGTGTCAAATTGTTAAGTCAGCAACAGGATTCACTTTGTACTTACATCCCATGTGGTATCTGTCCTTAATGTGTTGTCTAATGTGCTGTGATGCTATAACGAGTACTGAAACCATATTTTTACACTTTGTGTTTCTGCATGGGTACAAACTGATGAGATCTTTACTAATTATATACTGAATAGATCTTCTGTATATAAAGATAATTCGAAATAAAAAAAAAAACCTGGTGTTAAATTGGAAATGGCATAGAAACTTAATTAATTTTAAAAAAATATTATGTAGGATCTCTGCCTTTAATGTGCTGTACACTCTTATTTAATGCTATAACTAGTACTCCAACAGTATTTTTTTTTCACTTTGTGTTGCTATATGGGGGCAAACTGTTGAAATCGTTACCTAATTTATACTAAACTGATCTTTTGTATATAACAAGAATTGAAAATGAATCATGATGTGATTGGAAGGGGAGAGGGAGCGGGAAAGGGGAGGGTTGTGGGTGGGAGGGAAGTTTTGGGAGAGGGAAGCCATTGTAACCCATGAGCTGTACTTTGGAAATTTATAAACATTAAATAAAAGTTTAATAAAAAAAAAAGAAATTACGAATGTGTAGAGCTGGTGTCTCCATGTGGAAACAATTAGTGTTTCAACGGTACAAAATTAAATGTTCCCTGATAAAAAACATACAAAACAATAAATTCTGTGGATAATATCAGGAATACACAAACACAGATGCTGTAGCAATATTTCGGATTGAGTTAGAGGAAAAAAAAAAGCGGATATTTCCGGTTTCATCGAGTCATATCCGGACAAATTGGTGTGGAATTCATATGCAATAGAAAGAGAAAATCAGAGTAAAAATTGTTTTGGAGAAAATCAAAGTTTTTCATTAGCAAGAGCATAAAATGTCATTGATACAAGCAGAAATATCATCTTTGTTTGTCGCAGTTCCTCCAGCTATTTCCCTGGAAAATTCGAATATATAGAGATGGTGTCTCCATGTGGAACCAATTACTGTATCCAAGCTCAAAATAAAATATTCCCCGATAAAAAACATTCAAAACAATAAAGTCTGTGGATAATATCCAGAAACACAAACACAGAGGCTGTAGCAATATCTGGGATTGAGTTAGACAAAACAAAACCGGATATTTCCGGTTTCATCCAGTCATATCCAGACAAACTGGTGTGGAATTCGTATGCAATGGACCGAGAAAATCACAGTACACATGGTTTTGCAGAAAAGCAAAGTCTTTTCATTAGGCAAGTGCATAAAATGTCATCTATACAAACAGAAATATCATGTTTGTTTGCCGCAGTTCCTCTAGCTTTCTCCCTAGAATATACGAATGTGTAGAGCTGGTGTCCCCATGATGAATCAATTAGTGTTTCTACGGTATAAAAATAAGTGTTCCCTGATAAAAACATTCAAAACAATAAAGTCCATGGATAATATCCAGAAAACAAAACACAGAAGCTTTCATTATATTTCGGATTGAGTTAGCCAAAACACAACCAGATATTTCTCATTTCATCCAGTCATATCTGGACAAACTGGTGTGGAATTCGTATGCAATGGACCGAGAAAATCATAGTAAAAATGGTTTTGAAGAAAAGGAAAGTCTTTTCATGTGGGAAGTGCATAAAATGTCATCTATACAAACAGAAATAGCATGTTTGTTTTCCGCAGTTCCACAAGCTTTCTCCCTAGAAAATACGAATGTGTAGAGCTGGTGTCTCCATGTGGACCAATTAGTGTTTCCAAGCACAAAATTAACTGTTCCCTGAAAAAAAAAACATTCAAAAAATAAAGCCCATGGACTATATCATGAATACACAAACACAGAGGCTTTCACAATACTTTGGATTGAGTTAGCCAAAACACAACCGTATATTTCTGTTTTCATCCAGTCATATCCGGACAAAGTGGTGTGGGATTCGTATGCAATGGACCGAGAAAATCACATTAAAAATGGGTTTGGAGAAAAGCAGTCTTTTCGTTAGGCAAGTGCATAAAATGTCATCTATACAAACAGAAATATCATGTTTGTTTGTCGCAGTTCCTCTTGCTTTCTCCCTAGAAAATATGAATGCGTAGAGCTAGTGACTCCGTGTATAACCTAATACTGTATCAAAGCTCAAAATAAAATAATCCCCGATAAAAAACATTAAAAACAATAAAGTCCATCAATAATATCAGAAAACACAAACACAGAAGCTTTCACAATATTTCTGATTGAGTTAGCCAAAACACAACCAGATATTTCTGGTTTCATCCAGTCATATCCGGACAAACTGGGGTGGAATTCATATGCAATGGGCTGAGAAAATCTGTGTAAAAATGGTTTTGGAGGAAAGCAAAGTCTTTTCGTTATGCAAGTGCATAAAATGTCATCTATACAAACAGAAATATCATGTTTGTTTGCCGCAGTTCCTCTAGCTTTCTCCCTAGATAATACAATGTGTAGTGCTGGTGTCTCCATGTGGGACCAATTAGTGGTTCGAAGCACAAAATTAAATGTTCCCTGGTAAAGAACATTAAAAACAATAAAGTCTGTGGATAATATCAGGAATGTACAAACAGAGACTTTAGCAATATCTGGGATTGAGTTATTCAAAACAAAACCAGATATTTCCGGTTTCATACAGTTATATTCAGACAAACTGGTGTGGAATTCATATGCAATGGACTGACAAAATCACAGTAGAAATGGTTTTGGAGAAAAGCAAAGTCTTTTCGTTAGGCAAGTGCAAAAAAATGTCATCTATACAAACAGAAATATCAAGTTTGTTTGCCGCAGTTCCTCTAGATTTCTCTGTAGAAAATACTAATTTGTAGAGCTGGTGTCTCCATGTGGAACCAATTAGTGTTTCCTAGCACAAAATTAAATGTTACCTGATAAAAACATTCAAAACAATAAAGTCTTTGGATTATATCCAGAAAAAACAAACAGAGGCTGTAGCAATATCTGGGATTGAGTTAGCAAAAAGAAAACCAGATATTTCCGGTTTCATCCAGTCATATACGGACAAAGTGGTGTGGAATTCATATGCAATGGACCGAGAAAATCACAGTAAGAATGGTTTTGGTGAAAAGCAAATTCTTTACGTTAGGCAAGTGCATAAAATGTCATCTTTAGAAACAGAAATATCATGTTTGTTTGCCACAATTCCGCTAGCTTTCTCCCTAGAAAGTACGAATGTGTAGAGCTGGTGTCACCATGATGAACCAACCAGTGTTTCTACGGTACAAAAAATAAATGTTCCCTGATAAAAATATTCAAAACAATAAAGTCCATCGATAATATCCAGAAAACACAAACACAGAGGCTTTCACAGTATTTCGTATTGAGTTAGCCAAAAGAAACCCGGATATTTCTGGTTTCATTCAGTCATATCCAACAAAGATGTGTGGAATTCGTATGCAATGGACCGAGAAAATCACAGTACACATGGTTTTGGAGAAAAGCAAAGTCTTTTCGTTAGGCAAGTGCAAAAAATGTCATCTATACAAACAGAAGTATCATGTTTGTTTGCCACAGTTCCTCTAGCTTTCTCCCTAGAAAGTACGAATGTGTAGAGCTGGTGTCACCATGATGAACCAACTAGTGTTTCTACGGTACAAAAAATAAATGTTCCCTGATAAAAACATTCAAAAAAATAAAGTCCATTGATAATATCCAGAAAACACAAACACAGATGCTGTATCAATATCTGGGATTGAGTTAGCCAAAACACAACCGGATATTTCCGGTTTCATCCAGTCATATCCAGACAAACTGGTGTGGAATTCATATGCAATGGACTGAGAAAATCACAGGAAAAATGGTTTTGGAGAAATGCAAAGGCTTTTCGTTAGGCAAGTGCATAAAATGTCATCGATACAAACAGAAATATGTTTGTTTGCCGCAGTTCCTCTAGCTTTCTCACTAGAAAAAATGAATGTGTAAATGTGTAGAGCTGGTGTCCCCATGATGAACTAATTAGTGTTTCTACGGTACAAAAATAAATGTTCCCTGATAAAAATATTCAAAACAATAAAGTCCATTGATAATATCCAGAAAACACAAACACAGAGGCTTTCACAATATTTTGGAATGAGTTAACCAAAACACAACCGGATATTTCTGGTTTCATCCAGTCATATCCGCACAAAGATGTGTGGAATTCGTATGCAATGGACCGAGAAAATCACAGTAGAAATGGTTTTGGAGAAAAGCAAAGTCCTTTCGTTAGGCAAGTGCATAAAATTTCATCGATACAAACAGAAATATCATGTTTGTTTGGCGCAGTTCCCCTAGCTTTCTCCCTAGAAAATACAAATTTGTAGAGCTGGTGTCTCCATGTGGACCAATTAGTGTTTCACAGCACAAAATTAAATGTTCCCTGAAAAAAAAACTTTCAAAACAAAAAACCCGTGGATAATATCAGGAATACACAAACATAGAGGCTCTAGCAATATTTCGGATTGAGTTAGCCAAAAGAAAACCAGATATTTCTTGTTTCATCCAGTCATATCCGGACAAAGTCCTGTGGAATTCATATGCAATGGACTGAGAAAATCACAGTACAAATGTTTTGGAGAAAAGCAAGTGTTTTCGTTAGGAAAGTGCATAAAATGTCAGCTATAGAAACAGAAATATCATGTTTGTTTGCTGCAATTCCTCTAGGTTTCTCCATATAAAATAGGAATGTGTAGAGCTGGTGTCCTCATGATGAACCAATTAGTGTTTCAACGGTACAAAATTAAATGTTCCCTGATAAAAACATAAAAAAAAAGTCCATCGATAATATCCAGAAAACACAAACACGGAGGCTTTAGCAATATCTGGGATTCAGTAAGCCAGAACAAAACCGGATATTTCCGGTTTCATCCAGTCATATCCTGACAAACTGGTGTGGAATTCGTATGCAATGGACGGAGAAAATCACAGTAAAAATGGTTCTGGTGAAAAGCAAAGTCTTTTCATTAGGCAAGTGGATAAAATGTCATCTATATAAACAGAAATATCATGTTTGTTGGCCGCAGTTCCTCTAGTTTTCTACCTACAAAATACGAATACGTAGAGGTGGTGTATCCATGTGGAATCAATTACTGTATCCAACCTCAAAATAAAATGTTCCCCGATAAAAAAACATTCAAAACAATAAATTCCATTGATAATATCCAGAAAATACAAACACAGAGGCTATAGCAATTTCTGGGATTGAGTTAGCCCAAACAAAACTGTATATTTCCTAGTTCATATAGATATATCCGGACAAAATGGTGTGGAATTCGTATCCTGTTTGTTTGCCATAGTTCCTCTAGCTTTCTACCTGGAAAATACGAATCTGTAGAGCTGGTGTCCCCAGGATGAACCAATTAGTGTTTCAATGGTACAAAATTATATGTTCCCCGATACAAAATATTCAAAAAAATTAAGTCGGTTGATAATATCCAGAAAACAAAAACACAGAGGCTTTCACATTATTTCGGATTGAGTAGGAAAAACACATCCAGATATTTCTGCTTTCATCCAGTCATATCCGGACAAACTGGTGTGGAACTCGTATGCAATGGACTGAGAAAACTAAGTCAAAATGGTTTTGGAGAAAAGCAGTCTTTTTGTTAGGCAAGTGCATAAAAGGTCATCTATACAAACAGAAATATCATGTTTGTATGTCGCAGTTACTCTAGCTTTCTCCCTAGCAAATACGAATGTGTAGAGCTGGTGTCTCCATGATGAACCAATTAGTGTTTCCAAGAACAAATTAAATGTTCCCTGATAAAAAACATTCAAAACAATAAAGTCCATGGATAATAAAACGAACACACAAACACAGAGGCTGTAGCAATATCTGGGATTGAGTTAGCCGAAACAAAACCGGATATTTCTGGTTTCATCCAGTCATATCCGGACAAACTGGTGTGGAATTCGTATGCAATGGAACGAGAAAATCACAGTAAAAATGGTTTTGGAGAAAAGCAAAGTTTTTTCGTTAGGTAAGTGCATAAAAAGTCATCTATGCAAACAGAAATATCATGTTTGTTTGTCACAGTTCCTCTAGCTTTTTCCCAAGAAAATAGGAATGTGTGGAGCTGGTGTCTCCATGTGGAACCAATTAGTGTTTTCAAGATCCAAATTAAATGTTCCCTGATAAAAAACATTCAAAACAATAAAGTCCTTGGATAATATAAGGAATACACAAACACAGAGGCTGTAGCAATATCTGGGATTGAGTTAGCCAAAATAAAACCGGATACTTCTGGTTTCATCCAGTCATATCCGGACAAAGTGGTGTTGAATTCGAATGCAATGGACCGAGAAAATCACAGTAAAAATGGTTTTGCAGAAAAGGAAAGTCTTTTCTTTAGGCAAGTGCATAAAATGTCATCTATACAAACAATAATATCATGTTTGTTTGCCGCAGTTTGTCTAGCTTTCTCCCTAGAAAATACGAATACGTAGAGCTGGTGTCTCCATGTGGAACCAATTAGTGTTTCAACCGTACAAAATAAAATGTTCCCTGATAAAACATTCAAAACAATAAAGTCCACCGATAATATCCAGAAAACACAAACACAGAGGCTTTCACAATATTTCGGATTGAGTTAGCCAAAAGATAACCGGATATTTCTGGTTTCATCCAGTCATGTCCGGAGAAACTGGTGTGGAATTCGTATGCAATGGACCGAGAAAATCACAGTACACATGGTTTTGCAGAAAAGGAAAGTCTTTTCATGAGTCAAGTGCATAAAATGTCATCTATACAAACAGAAATATCATGTTTGTTTGCCGCAGTTCCTCTAGCTTTCTGCCTAGAAAATACAAATATGTAGAGCTGGTGTATCCATGTGGAACCAATTAGTGTTCCAAGAACAAAATTAAGTGTTCCCTGATAAAAAACATTGAAAACAATAAAGTTCGTGGCTAATATCAGGAATACACAAACACAGAGGCTGTAGCAATATCTGGGATTAGGTTAGCCAAAACACAACCAGATATTTCTGGTTACATCCAGTCATATCCAGACAAACTGGTGTGGAATTCATATGCAATGTACCGAGAAAATCACAGTAAAAATGGTTTTGGAGTAAAGAAACGTATTTTCCTTAGGCAAGTGCATAAAATGTCATCGATACAAACAGAAATATCATGTTTGCTTGCCGCAGTTCCTCTAGCTTTCTCCCTGGAAAATACGAATGTGTAGAGCTGGTGTCCCAATGATGAACGAATTAGTGTTTCTACGGTACAAAATGACATGTTCCCTGATAAAAACATTCAAAACAATAAATTCCATCGACAATATCCAGAAAACACAAACACAGAGGCTTTCACAATACTTTGGATTGAGTTAGCCAAAACACAACCGTATATTTCTGTTTTCATCCAGTCATATCCATACAAAATGGTATGGAATTCGTATGCAATGGACTGAGAAAACCAAGTAAAAATGGTTTTGGAGAAAAGCAGTCTTTTCCTTAGGGAAGTGCATAAAATGTCTATACAAACAGATATATCATGTTTGTTTGCCGCAGTTCCTCTAGCTTTCTCCCTAAAAAATAGGAATGTGTGGAGCTGGTGCTCCCATGATGAACCAATTAGTGTTTAAATGGTACAAAATTAAATGTTCCATGATAAAAACATTCAAAATAATAAAGCCCATCGATAATAACAACTAAACACAATCATAAAGGCTGTAGCAATATCTGGGATCGAGTTAGCCAAAAAAAACCCGGAATTTTGTGGTTTCATCCAGTCATATCTGGACAAACTGGTGTGGAATTCGTATGCAATGGAACGAGAAAATCACAGTAAAAATGGTTTTGGAGAAAAGCAAAATCTTTTCATTAGGCAAGTGCATAAAATGTCATAGATACAAACAGAAATATCATGTTTGTTTGCAGCAGTTCCTGTAGTTTTTCTGTAGCAAATATGAATGTGCAGAGCTGGTGACTCCATTTGGAATCAATTAGTGTTTCTAAGCACAAAATTAAATGTTCCCTGATAAAAAATTCAAAACAATAAAGTCCATCGATAATACACAGAAAACACAAACACGGAGGCTTTCACAATATTTTGGATTGAGTTAGCCAAAACACAACCGGATATTTCTGGTTACATCCAGTCATATCTGGACAAACTGGTGTGGAATTCATATGTACTGGACAGAGAAAATCACAATAATATGGTTTTGGAGAAAAGCAAAGTCTTTTCATTAGGCAAATGCATAAAATGTCATCTATACAAACAGAAATATCATCTTTTTTGTCGCAGTTCCTCTAGCTTTCTCTCTAGAAAATAGGAATGTGTAGAGCTGGTGTCTCCATGTGGAACCAATTAGTGTTTGCAAGCTCAAAATAAAATGTTCCCCGTTAAAAAACATTCACAAAAATAAAGTCCGTAGATAATATCCAGAAAACACAAACACAGAGCCTGTAGTAATACTTGGGATTGAGTTAGCCAAAAGAAAACCAGATATTTCCGT
Source organism: Lepus europaeus (assembly GCF_033115175.1). Classification (NCBI taxonomy): domain Eukaryota; kingdom Metazoa; phylum Chordata; class Mammalia; order Lagomorpha; family Leporidae; genus Lepus; species Lepus europaeus. Next base: position 2,314,638 of record NW_026909285.1, read on the forward strand.
TTCCTTCCTGTCATATCCGGACTAACTGGTTTGGAATTCGTATGCAATGGACGGAGAAAATCACAGTAAAAATTGTTTTGGAGAATAGCAAAGTCTTTTCATTAGGCATGTGCATAAAATATCATCTATACAAACAGAAATATCATGTTTGTTTGCCGCAGTTCCTCTAGCTTTCTCCCTAGAAAATATGAATGTGTAGAGGTGGTGTCTCCATGTGGAACCAATTAGTGATTCCAAGGACAAATTTAAACATTCCCGGATAAAACACATTTAAATAAATAAAGTCCGTGGATAATATCAGGAATACACACTACAGAGGCTGTAGCAATAAATGGGATTGAGTTAGCCAAAACAAAACCGGATATTTCAGGTTTCATCCAGGCATATCCGGTAAACTGGTGTGGAATTCTTATGCAATGGACCGAAATATACACAGTAAAAATGGTTTGGGAGAAAAGCAAATTTTTTGGTTGGAAAGTGCATAAAATGACATGTATACAAACGGAAATATCGTGTTTGTTTGCCACATTTCCTCTAGCTTTCTCCCTAGAAAATACGAATGTGTAGAGCTGGTGTTCCCATGATGAACCAATTAGTGTTTGAACGGTACAAAATAAAATGTTCCCTGATAAAAAATTCAAAACAATAAAGTCCATCGATAATATCCAGAAAACACAAACACTGAGGCTTTCACAATATTTCGGATTGAGTTTGCAAAAACACAACCGGATATTTCTGTTTTCATACAGTCATATCCAGACAAACTCGTGTGGAATTCGTATGCAATGGACTGAATACATCACAGTCAAAATGGTTTTGGGGAAAAGCAAAGTCTTTTCATTAGGCAAGTGCATAAAATGTCATCGATACAAACAGAAATATGATGTTTCTTGGCCGCAGTTCCTCTAGCTTTCTACCTAGAAAATACAAATATGTAGAGCTGGTGTCTCCAAGTGGAACCAATTAGTGTATCTAAGTTCAAAATTAAATGTTCCCCGATAAAAAAACATTCAAAACAATAAAGCCCATCGATAATAACCACTAAACACAATCACAGAAGCTGTAGCAATATCTGGGATTGAGTTAGCAAAAATAGAACCGGATATTTCCGGTGTCATCCAGTTATCCGGACAAACTGGTGTGGAATTCGTATGCAATGGACCATAAAATCACAGTAAAAATGTTTTTGGAGAAAAGCAAAGTCTTTTCATTCGTCAAGTGCATAAAATGTCATCTATACAAACAGAAATATCATGTTTGTTTGCCGCAGTTCCTCTAGCTTTCTGCCTAGAAAATACAAATATGTAGAGCTGGTGTATCCATGTGGAACCAATTAGTGTTCCAAGAACAAAATTAAGTGTTCCCTGATAAAAAACATTGAAAACAATAAAGCCCATCGATAATAACCATTAAACACAATCACAGAGGCTGTAGCAATATCTGGGATTGAGTTAGCAAAAACAGAACCGGATATTTCCGGTTTCATCTAGTTATATCCGGACAAAGTGGTGTGGAATTCGTACGCAATGGTCTGAGAAAATCAAAGTAAAAATGGTTTTGGAGAAAAGCATAGGCTTTTAGTTAGGCAAGTGCATAAAATGTCATCTATACAAACAGAAATATCATGTGTGTTTGCCGTACTTCCTCTAGCTTTCTCCCTAGAAAATACGAATGTGTAGAGCTGGTGTCTCCATGTGGAACCAATTCGTGATTCCAAGCACAAAATTATATATTCCCTGATAAAAAACATTCAAAACAATAAAGTCCGAGGTTAATATCAGCAATACACAAACATAGAGGCTGTAGGAATATCTGGGATTGAGTTAGCCAAAACAAAACCGGATATTTCCGGTTTCCTCCAGTCATATCCAGACAACGTGGTGTGGAATTCGTATGCTATGCACTGAGAAAATCACAGTAAAAATGGTTTTGGAGAAAAGCAACGTCTTTTCATTAGGCAAGTGCACAAAATGTCATCTATACAAACGGAAATATCGTGTGTGTTTGCCATAGTTCCTCTAGCTTTCTCCCTCGAAAATACGAATGTGAAGAGCTTGTGTCCCCATGATGAACCAATTAGTGTTTCTATGGTACAGAATTAAATGTTCCCTGCTAAAAAACATTCAAAATAATAAAGTCCATCGATAATATCCAGAAAACACAAACACAGAGGCTTTCACAATATTTCGGATTGAGTTAGCCAAAATACAATCGGATATTTCTGGTTTCATCCAGTCATTTCCGGACAAACTGGTGTGGAATTCGTATGCAATGGACTGACAAAATCACAGTAAAATGGTTTTGGAGAAAAGCAAAGTCTTTTCGTTAGACAAGTGCATAAAATGTCATCTAAACAAACAGAAATATCATGTTTGTTTGTCGCACTTCCTCTAGGTTTCTCCCTAGAAAATAGGAATGTGTAGAGCTGGTGTCTCCATGTGGAACCAATAAGTGTTTCCAAGATCAAAATAAAATGTTTCCTGATAAAAAAACATTCAAAACAATAAAGTCCGTGGATAATATCAGGAATACACAAACACAGAGGCTGTAGCAATATCTGGGATTGAGTTAGCCAAAACACAACCGGATATTTCCGATTTCATCCAGACATATCCGGACAATGTGGTGTGGAATTCCTATGCTATGGACCGAGAAAATCACATTAAAATGATTTTGGAGAAAAGCAAAATCTTTTCGTTAGGTAAGTGCATAAAATGTCATCGATACAAACAGAAATATCATGTTTGTTCGCCGCAGTTCCTCTAGCTTTTCCATAGAAAATAATAATGTGTAGCGCTCCTGTCTCCATGTGGAACCAATTAGAGTTTCCTGCCATAAAATTAAATGTTCCTTGATAAAAAACATTCAAAACAATAAAGTCCATCGATAATATCCAGAAAACACAAACACAGAGGCTTTCACAATATTTCGGATTCAGTTAGCCAAAACACACCCGGATATTTCTGTTTTCATCCAGGCATATCTGGGAAAAACTGGTGTGGAATTCGGATGCAATGGACTGAGAAAATCACAGTACAAATGGTTTAGGAGAAAAGCAAAGTCTTTCCGTTAGGCAAGTGCATAAAATGTCATCTATACAAACAGAAATATCATGGTTTTTTTGTTGCAGTTCCTATAGCTTTATCCCTAGAAAATAGGAAGGTGAAGATCTGGTGTCTCCATGTGGAACCAATTAGTGTTTCCAAGATCAAAATAAAATGTTCCCTGATAAAAAAAACATTCAAAACAATAAAGTCCGTGGATAATATCAGGAATACACAAACACAGAGATTGTAACATTATCTGGGATTGAGTTAGCCAAAACAAAACAGGATATTTTCGGTTTCATCCAGTCTTATCCGGACAAACTGGTTTGGAATTCGTATGAAGTGTACCGAGAAAATCACAGAAAAATGGTTTTGGAGAAAAGCAAATCTTTTCGTTAGGATAGTGCATAAAATGTCATCTATACAAACACAAGTATCATGTTTGTTTTCCGCAGTTCCTCTAGCTTTCTCCCTAGAAAATACGAATTTGTAGAGCTGGTGTCCCCATGCTGAACCAATTAGTGTTTCTACAGTACAAAATTAAATGTTCCCTGATAAAAATATTTAAAACAATAAAGTCCATCGATAATATCCAGAAAACACAAACACAGAGGCTTTCACAATATTTCAGATTGATTTAGCCAAAACACAACTGAATATTTCTGGTTTCATCCAGTCATATCCGGAAAAAGTCATTTGGAATTCTGATGCAATGGACCGAGAAAATCACAGTAAAAATGGTTTTGGAGAAAAGCAAAGTCTTTTCGTTAGGCAAGTGCATAAAATGTCATCTATACAAACAGAAATATCATGTTTGTTTGCCGCAGTTCCTCTAGCTTTCTCCGTAGAAAATACGAATATGTTCAGCTGGTGTCTCCATGTGGAACCAATTACTATATCCAAGCTCAAAATAAAATGTTCCCCGATAAAAAACATTCAAAAAAATAAAGTTCGTTGATAATATCCAGAAAACACAGACACAGAGGCTTTCACAATATTTCGGATTGGTTTAGCCAAAACACATCCGGATATTTCTGTTTTCATCCAGTCATATCTGGACAAAGTGGTGTGGAATTCGTATGCAGTGAACCAAAAAAATCACAGTAAATGGGGATTGGAGAAAAGCAAAGTCTTTTTGTTAAGCAAGTGCATAAAATGTCATCTATAGAAACAGAAATATCATGTTTGTTTGCCGCAGTTCTTCTAGCTTTCTCCCTAGAAAATACGAATGTGTAGAGCTGGTGTCCCCATGATGAAGCAATTAGTGTTTCAACAGTACAAAATGAAATGTTCCCTGATAAAAACATTCAAAACAATAAAGTCCATCGATCATATCCAGAAAACACAAACACAGAGGTTGTAGCAATATCTGGGATTGAGTTAGCCAAAACACAAAGGATATTTCCGGTTTCATCCAGTCATATCCGGACAAACTGCTGTGGAATTCGTATGCAATGGACCGAGAAAATCACAGTAAAAATGGTTTTGGAGAAAAGCAAAGTCTTTCGTTAGGCAAGTGCATAAAATGTCATCTATACAAATAGAAATATCATGTTTGTTTGCCATAGTTCCTCTAGCATTCTCCCTAGAAAATACGAATGTGTGGAGCTGGTGTTCTATGTGGAACCAATTACTGTATCCTAGCTCAAAATTAAATGTTCCCTGATAAAAAACATTCAAAAAAATAAAGTCCGTTGATAATATCCAGAAAACACAGACACAGAGGCTTTTAGAATATTTCGGATTGAGTTAGCCAAAACACAACCGGGTATTTCCGGTTTCATCCAGTCATATCCGGACAAAGTGATGTGCAATCGTATGCATTGAAACAAAAAAATCACAGTAAAAAAGGGATTAGGATCATTGGTTACTATCCTCACTCTGTCTTTTATGACCTTGTCTAAATATGATCAGAGTCGGCGAACTTGGAAGGCTTCCATAGCCTTGGCAACTCATGACGACAGCCTAGGATGGTTACTGGCGCCATAAACTAGAGTGTCAATTTGTTGGGTCAACAACAGGAGCCACTGTGCACTTGCTCCTCAGGTGGGATCTCTGTCCTTAATGTGCTGTACATTGTGATTTAATGCTGTAACTAGTACTCAAACAGTATGTTTCACTTTGTGTTTCTATGTGGGTGCAAACTGTTGAAATCTTTATACTAAATTGATCTTCTGTATATAAAGAGAATTGAAAGTGAATCTTGATGCAAATGGAAGGGGAGAGGGAGCGGGAGAGGGGAGGGTTGTGGGTGGGAGGGAAGTTATGGGGGGGTGAAGCCATTGTAATCCACAAGCTGTACACTGGAAATTTATATTCATTAAATAAAAGTTTAAAAAAAAAAGGGATTAGAGAAAAGCAAAGTCTTTTCGTTAGACAAGTGCATAAAATGTCATCGATACAAACAGAAATATCATGTTTGTTTGCTTAGTTTAATAGCTTTCTACCTAGAAAATACGAATGTGTAAGCTGGTGTCCCCATGATGAACCAATTAGTGTTTCAACGGTACAAAAAGAAATTTTCCCTGATAACAACATTGAAAACAATAAAGTCAGTAGATAATATCAGGAATGCACAAACACAGAAGTTGTAGCAATATCTGGGATTGAGTTAGCCAAAAAAAGACTGGATATTTCCGGTTTCATCCAGTCATATCCGGACAAACTGCTGTGGAATTTGTATGCAATGGACCGAGAAAATCACATTGAAAATGGTTTTGGAGAAAAGCAAAGTCTTTTCGTTAGGCAACTGCATAAAATGTCATCTATACAAACAGAAATATCATGATTGTTTGCCGCAGTTCCTCTAGCATTCTCACTAGAAAATACGAATACGTAGAGCTTGTGTCTCCATGTGGAACCAATTAGTGATTCCAAGCACAAAGTTAAATGTTCCCTGATAAAAAACATTCAAAACAATGAAGTCCGTGGATAATATCAGAAATACACAAACACAGAGGCTGTAGCAATATTTCGGATTGAGTTAGGCAAAACACAATCAGATATTTCTGGTTTCATCCAGGTACATCCGGACAAACTGTTGTGGGATTCGTATGCAATGGACTGAGAAAATCAAGGTACAAATTGTTTTGGAGAAAAGCAAGTCTTTTCGTTAGGCACGTGCATAAAATATCAGCTATAGAAACAGAAATATCATGTTTGATTGCCCCAATTCCTATAGGTTTCTCCGTAGAAATTACGAATGTAATTACTGACACCATGAACAAGAGTGTCAAATTGTTAAGTCAGCAAGAGGAGTCACTTTGTACTTACATCCCATGTGGTATCTGTCCTTAATGTGTTGTCTAATGTGCTGTGATGCTATAACGAGTACTGAAACAGTATTTTTACACTTTGTGTTTCTGCATGGGTACAAACTGATGAGATCTTTACTAATTATTTACTGAATAGATCTTCTGTATATAAAGATAATTCGAAATGAAAAAAAAAAAAACCTGGTGTTAAATTGGAAATGGCATAGAAAATTAATTATTTTTAAAAAAATATTATGTAGGATCTCTGCCTTTAATGTGCTGTACACTCTTATTTAATGCTATAACTAGTACTCCAACAGTATTTTTTTTTTCACTTTGTGTTGCTATATGGGGGCAAACTGTTGAAATCGTTACCTAATTTATACTAAACTGATCTTTTGTATATAACGAGAATTGAAAATGAATCATGATGTGATTGGAAGGGGAGAGGGAGCGGGAAAGAGGAGGGTTGTGGGTGGGAGGGAAGTTTTGGGAGAGGGAAGCCATTGTAACCCATGAGCTGTACTTTGGAAATTTATAAACATTAAATAAAAGTTTAATAAAAAAAAAAGAAATTACGAAAGTGTATAGCTGGTGTCTCCATGTGGAAACAATTAGTGTTTCAACGGTACAAAATAAAATGTTCCCTGATAAAAAACATACAAAACAATAAAGTCTGGATAATACCAGGAATTACAAACACAGAGGCTGTAGCAATATTTCGGATTGAGTTAGCGGAAAAAAAACAGCGGATATTTCCAGTTGCATCGAGTCATATCCGGACAAATTGGTGAGGAATTCGTATGCAATAGAAAGAGAAAATCAGAGTAAAAATTATTTTGGAGAAAAGCAAAGTTTTTCATTAGCAAGAGCATAAAATGTCATTGATACAAACAGAAATATCATGTTTGTTTGTCGCAGTTCCTCTAGCTATTTCCCTGGAAAATTCGAATATATAGAGATGGTGTCTCCATGTGGAACCAATTACTGTATCCAAGCTCAAAATAAAATGTTCCCCGATAAAAAACATTCAAAACAATAAAGTCTGTGGATAATATCCAGAAACACAAACACAGAGGCTGTAGCAATATCTGGGATTGAGTTAGACAAAACAAAACCGGATATTTCCGCTTTCATCCAGTCATATCCGGACAAAGTGGTGTGGAATTCGTATGCAATGGACCGAGAAAATCACAGTACACATGTTTTGCAGAAAAGCAAAGTCTTTTCATTAGGCAAGTGCATAAAATGTCATCTATACAAACAGAAATATCATGTTTGTTTGCCGCAGTTCCTCTAGCTTTCTCCCTAGAATATACAAATGTGTAGAGCTGGTGTCCCCATGATGAATCAATTATTCTTTCTATGATACAAAAATAAATGTTCCCTGATAAAAACATTCAAAACAATAAAGTCCATGGATAATATCCAGAAAACAAAACACAGAAGCTTTCATTATATTTCGGATTGAGTTAGCCAAAACAAAACCAGATATTTCTCGTTTCATCCAGTCATATCCGGACAAACTGGTGTGGAATTCGTATGCAATGGACCGAGAAAATCACAGTAAAAATGGTTTTGAAGAAAAGGAAAGTCTTTTCGTGATGGAAGTGCATAAAATGTCATCTATACAAACAGAAATAGCATGTTTGTTTTCCGCAGTTCAACAAGCTTTCTCCCTAGAAAATACGAATGTGTAGAGCTGGTGTCTCAATGTGGACCAATTAGTGTTTCCAAGCACAAAATTACCTGTTCCCTGAAAAAAAAACATTCAAAAAATAAAGCCCGTGGACTATATCATGAATACACAAACACAGAGGCTGTAGCAATATCTGGGATTGAGTTAGCCAGGACAAAATCGGATATTTCCGGTTTCATCCTGTCATGTCTGGACAAACTGGTGTGGAATTCCTATGCAATGGACCGAGAAAATCACAGTACAAATGGTTTTGGAGAAGAGCAATGTCTTCTCGTGAAGCTAGTGCATAAAATGTCATCTATACAAACAGAAATATCATGTTTGTTTGATGCAGTTCCTCTAGCTTTCTCCCTAGAAAATAAGAATGTGTAGAGCTGGTGTTGAAATGATAAACCAATTAGTGTTTCAACGGTACAAAATGAAATGTTCCCTGATAAAAACATTCAAAACAATGAGTCCATCGATAATATCAAGAAAACACAAACAAGGAGGCTGCAGCAATATCTGGGATTGAGTTAGCCAAAACACAACTGGATATTTCTGGTTTCATCCAGTCATTTCCGGGCAAAGTGGTGTGGAATTCGTATGCAATGGACAGAGAAAATCACAGCAAAAATGGTTTGTGAGTAAAGCAAAGAGTTTTCGTTAGGAAAGTACATAAAATGTCATCTATACAAACAGAAATATCAGGTTTCTTTTTTGCAGTTCCTCTAGCTTTCTCCCTAGAAAATACAAATATGTAGAGCTGGTGTCTCCATGTGGAACCAGTTACTGTATCCAAGAACAAAATTAAATGTACCCTGATAAAAAATATTCAAAACAATAAAGTCCATCAATAATATCCAGAAAACACAAACACAGATGCTGTAGGAATATCTGGGATTGAGTTAGCCAAAACACAACCGGATATTTCTGGTATCATCCAGTCATATCTGGACAAACTGGTGTGGAATTCGTATGCAATGGACAGAGAAAATCACAGCAAAAATGGTCTGTGAGTAAAGCAAAGAGTTTTCGTTAGGAAAGTGCATAAAATGTCATCTATACAAACAGAAATATCAGTTTTGGTTATCAAAGTTCCTCTAGCTTTCTCCCCAGAAAATAATAATATGTAGAGTTGGTGTCACCATGATGAACCAATTATTGTTTCCAAGAAAAAAATTAAATGTTCCCTTTTAAAAACATTCAAAACAATAAAGTCCATCGATAATATCCAGGAAACACAAACACAGAGTCTGTAGCAATATTTCGGATTGAGTTAGCCAAAACACAACCAGATATTTCTGGTTTCATCCCGTCATATTCGGACAAACGCGTGTCGAATTCGTATGCAATGGACAGAGAAAACCACATATTAATGGTTTTGGAGAAAAGCAAAGTCTTTTCTTTATGCAAGTGCATAAAATGTCATCGATACAAACAGAAATATCATGTGTTATTGACGCAGTTCCTCTAGATTTCTCCCTAGAAAATACGAATGTGTAGAGCTAGTGTCTCCAAGTGGAAACAATTAGTGTTTCAACCATACAAAATTAAATGTTCCCTGATAATAAACATTCAAAACAATAAAGTCTGTGGATAATATGAGGAATACACAAACACAGAGGCTGTAGAAATATTTCAGATTGAGTTAACCAAAACACAACCGGATATTCCTGGTTTTATCCAGTCATGTCCGGAGACAGTGGTTTGGAATTCGTATGCAATGTACCGAGAAAATCACAGTAAAAATGGTTTTGGAGAAAAGCAAAGTCTTTTTGTTAGGTAAGTGCCTAAAATGTCATCTATAAAAACAGAAGTATCATGTCTGTTTTCCACAGTTCCTCTTGCTTTCTCCCTAAAAAATATGAGTATGTAGAGATGGTGTACCCACGATGAACCAATTATTGTTTCGAAGCTCAAAATAATATGTTCCATGATAAAAAACATTCAAAACAATGAAGTCCATGGATAATATCCAGAAAAAAACAAACACAGAGGCTGCAGCAATATCTGGGATTGAGATAGCCAAAACAAAACCGGATATTTCCGGTATCATCCAGTCATATCCGGAGAAATTTGTGTGGAATTCGTTTGCAATGGATAGAGATATTCACAGTAAAAATGATTTTTGGAGAAAAGCAATGTCTTTTTGTTAGGCAATTTCATCAAATGCATCGATACAAACAGAAATATTATATATGTTGGCCGCAGTTCCTCTAGCTTTCTTCCTAGAAAATGCGAATATGTAGAACTGGTGTCTCCATGTGGAACCAATTACTGTATCTAAGCTCAAAATAAAATGTTCCCCAATAAAAAAACATTCAAAACAATAAAGTCCATTGATAATATCCATAAAACACAAACACAGAAGCTGTAGCAATATCTGGGATTGAGTTAGCCAAAACAAAACCAGACATTTCCGGTATCATCAAGTCATATCCGGACAAACTGGTGTGGAATTCGGATGCACAGGACTGAGAAAGTCACAGTAAAAATGATTTTGGAGAAAAGCAAAGTCTTTTCATTAGGCAAGTGCATAAAATGTCATCTATACAAAAGGAAATATCAGGATTGTTTTTCGCATTTCCTCTAGCTTTCTCCCTAGAAAATACGAATGTGTAGAGCTTGTGTCTCCATGTGGAACCAATTACTGTATCCAAGAACAAAATTAAATGTACCCTGATAAAAAAATCCAAAACAATAAAGCCCATCAATAAGATCCAGAAAACACAAACACAGATGTTGTAGCAATATCTGGGATTGAGTTAGCCAAAACACAACCGGATATTTCCGGTTTCATCCAGTCATATCCGGACAAAGTGGTGTGGAATTCATTTCAATGGACCACGAAAATCACAGTAAAAATGGTTTTGGAGAAAGCAACGTATTTTCGTTTGGCAAGTGCATAAAATGTCATCTATACAAACAGAAATATCATGTTTGTTAGCCGCAGTTCCTCTAGTTTTCTCCCTAGAAAATACGAATGTGTAGAGCTGTTATCCCCATGATGAACCAATTAATGTTTTAATGGTACAAAATTAAATTATCCCTGATAAAAATGTTCAAATCAATAAAGTCCACCGATAATATCCAGAAAACAGAAACACAGCGGCTGTAGCAATATTTCGGATTGAGTTAGCCAAAACAACCGGATATTTCTGGTTTCATCCAGTCATATCCGGACAAAGTGGTGTGGAATTCATATGCAGTGGACCGAGAAAATCACAGTAAAAATGGTTTGGGAGTAAAGCAAAGTCTTTTCATTAGGCAAGTGCATAAAATGTCATCTATACAACAGGAAATATCAGGTTAGTTTGCCGCAGTTCCTCTAGCTTTCTCCCTAGAAAATATGAATGTGTAGATCTGGTGTCTCCATGTGGAATCAATAAGTATTTCCAAGATCAAAATAAAATGTTCCCTGATAAAAATGTTCAAATCAATAAAGTCCACTGATAATATCCAGAAAACACAAACACAGAGGCTTTCACAATATTTCGAATTGAGTTAGGTAAAACAAAAGCGGATATTTCTGTTTTCATCCAGTCATATCCGGACTAAGTGGTGTGGAATTCTTATGCAATGGATGAAGAAAATCACAGTAAAAATGGTTTTGGATAAAAGCAAAGTCTTTTCGTTAGGCAAGTGCATAAAATGTCATCGATACAAACAGAAATATCATGTTTGTTTGCCACAGTTCCTCGAGCTTTCTCTGTAGAAAATACGAATGTGTAGAGCTGGTGTACCCATGATGAAGCAATTACTGTTTCAAGCACAAATTTAATTGTTCCATGATAAAAAAAATTCAAAACAATAAAGTCCATCGATAATATCCAGAAAACACAAACACAGAGGCTTTCACAATATTTCGGATTGAGTTAGCCAAAACACAACAGGATATTTCTGGTTTCATCCAGTGATATCCGGACAAACTGGTGTGGAATTCGAATCCAATGGACAGAGAAAATCACATATTAATGGTTTTGGATAAAAGCAAAGTCTTTTCGTTAGGCAAGTGCATAAAATGTCATCGATACAAACAGAAATATCATTTTTGTTTGCCACATTTCCTCTAGCTTTCTCCCTAGAAAATTCGAATATGTAGAGATGGTGTCCCCATGATGAAACAATTAGTGTTTCCAAGAACAAAATTAAATGTTCCTTGATAAAAACATTCAAAATAATAAAGTGCATCGATAATATCCAGGAAACACAAACACATCGGCTTTCACAATATTTTGTATTGAGTTAGCCAAAACAAAACTGGATATTTCTGTTTTCATCCAGTCACATCCGCACAAAGAGGTGTTGAATTCCTACGCAATGTACCGAGAAAATCACAGTAAAAATGGTTTTGGAGAAAAGCAAAATCTTTTCATTAGGCAAGTGCATAAAATGTCATCTATACAAACAGAAATATCATGTTTCGTTGCCGCAGTTCCTCTAGTTTTCTCCTTAGAAATTACGAATGTGTAGAGCTGGTGCCTCCATGTGGAACCAATTACTGTATCCAAGCTCAAAATAAAATGCTCCCTGATAAAAAACATTCAAATCAATAAATTCCATTGATAATATCAGGAAACCAAAACCACAGAGGCTGTAGCAATATCTGGGATTGAGTTAGCCAAAACAAAACTGGATATTTCCGGTGTCATCCAGTCATCTCCGGACAAACTGGTGTGGAATTCGTAAGCAATGGACTGAGAAAATCACAGTACAAATGGTTTTGGAGAAAAGCAAAGTCTATTCGTTGGGCAAGTGCATAAAATGTCATCTACACAAACACAAATATCATGTTTGTTTGCCGCAGTTCCTCTAGCTTTCTCCCTAGAAAATAGGAATGTGTAGAGCTGGTGTCCCCATGATGAACCAATTAGTGTTTCTACGGTACAAAAAAAAATGTTCCCTGATAAAAATATTCAAAACAATAAAGTCCATCGATAATATCCAGAAAACACAAACACAGGTGCTTTCACAATATTTCGGAATGAGTTAGCCAAAACAAAACTGGATAATTCCGGTTTCATCCAGACATATCCAGACAAAGTGGTGTGGAATTTGTATGCAATGGACCAAGAAAATCACAGTAAAAACGGTTTTGGAGAAAAGCAACGTATTTGCATTAGGCAAGTGCATAAAATGTCATCTATACAAACAGAAATATCAAGTTTGTTTCCCGCAGTTCCTCTAGTTTTCTACCTCGAAAATACGAATACATAGAGCTGATGTCTCCATGTGGAACCAATTACTGTATCCAAGCTCAAAATATAATGTTCCCTGATAAAAAACATTGAAAAAAATAAAGTCCATTGATAATATCCAGAAAATACAAACTCAGAGGCTGCAGCAATATCTGGGATGGAGTTAGCCAAAACAACACGGGATAATTCCGGTATCATCCAGTCATTTCCGGATAAACTGGTGTGGAATTCGTATGCAATGGACCGAGAAAATCACAGTAAAAATGGTTTTGGAGAAAAGCAAAGTCTTTTCGTTAGGCAAGTGCATAAAATGTCATCTACACAAACAGATATGTCATGTTTGTTGGCTGCAGATCCTCTAGCTTTCTCCCTAGAATATACAAATATGTAGAGCTGGTATCTCCATGTGGATCCAAATACTGTATCCAAGCTCAAAATAAAATGTTCCCCGACAAAAAACATTCAAAACAATAAAGTCCATCGATAATATCTAGAAAACACAAACACAGAAGCTGTAGCAATATCTGGGATTGAGTTAGCCAAAACACAACCGGATATTTCTGGTTTCATCCAGTCATATCCGGTCAAACGTGTGTGCAATTATATGCAATGGACCAAGAAAATCACAGTAAAAATGGTTTTGGAGAAAAGCAAAGTCTTTTCATTAGGCAATTGCATAAAATGTCACCGATAAAAACAGAAACATCATGTTTGTTTGCCGCTGTTCCTCTAGCTTTCTCCCTTGAAAATACGAATATGTAGAGCTGGTGCCTCCATGTGGAACCAATTACTGTATCCAAGCTCAAAATATAGTGTTTCCTGATAAAAAACATTCAAAACAGTTAAGTCCATTGATAATATCCAGAAAACACAAACACAGAGGCTGTAGAAATATCTGGAATCGAGTTAGCCAAAACAAAACCGGATAATTCCGGTATCATCCAGTCAATTCCGGACAAACTGGTGTGGAATTCGTATGAAATGGACCGAGAAAATCACAGTAAAAATGGTTTTGGAGAAAAGCAAAGTCTTTTCCTTAAGCAAGTGCATAAAATGTCATCTATACATACACAAATATCATGTTTATTTGCGGCAGTTCCTCCAGCTTTCTCCCTAGAAAATAAGAATTTGTGGAGCTGGTGTCCCCACGATGACCCAATTAGTGATTCAACGGTAGAAAATAAAATGCTCCCTGATAAAAACATTCAAAACAATAAAGTCCATCGATCATATCCATAAAACACAAACACAGAGACTTTCACAATATTTCGGAATGAGTTAGGCAAAAGAGAACCGGATATTTCCGGTTTCATCCGGTCATATCCGGTGAACTGGTGTGAAATTCGTATGCAATGGACAGAGAAAATCTCAGTAAAAATGGTTTTGGAGAAAAGCAAAGTCTTTTCCTTAAGCAAGTGCATAAAATGTCATAGATACAAACAGAAATATCAAGTTTGTTTGCCGCATTTCCTCTAGCTTTCTCCATAGAAAATATGAATGTGTGGAGCTGGTGTCTCCATGTGGAACCAATTACTGTATCCAAGCTCAAAATAACATGATCCCCGATAAAAGACATGCAAAACAATAAAGTCCTCTGTTAATATGCAGAAAACACAAACACAGAGTCTGTAGAAATATCTGGGATTGAGTTATCCAAAACACAACCGGATATTTCCGGTTCCATCCAGTCATATCTGGACAAACTGGTGTGGAATTCGTATGCAATGGACCAAAAAATCAGAGTAAAAATGGTTTTGGAGAAAAGCAAAGTCTTTTCGTTAGGGAAGTGCATAAAATGTCATCTATACAAACAGAAATATCATGTTTGTTTGCCGCAGTTCCTTCAGCTTTCTCCCTAGAAAATATGAATGTTTAGAGCTGTTGTCCTCATGATGAAACAATTACTGTTTCAATGGTACAAAATTAAATGCTCCCTGATAAAAATATTCAAAACAATAAAGTCCATTTATAATATCCAGAAAACACAAGCACAGAGGCTTTAACAATATTTCAGATTGAGTTAGCCAAAACAACTGGATATTTCTGGTTTCATCCAGTCATATCCGGACAAAGTGGTGCAGAATTCATATGCAATGGACCGAGAAAATTACAGTAAGAATGGTTTTGGAGAAAAGCAATGTTTTTTCGTTAGGCAATTTCATCAAATGGCATCGATACAAACAGAAATATCATGTTTGTTGGCCACTGTTCCTCTAGTTTTCTTGCTAGAAAATACGAATATGTAGAGCTGGTGTCTCCATATGGAACCAATTACTGTATCCAAGCCCAAAATAAAATGTTCCCTGATAAAAAACATTCAAATCAATATAGTCCATTGATAATATCCAGAAAACACAAACACAGAAGCTGTAGCAATATCTGGGATTGAGTTAGACAAAACAAAACCAGATATTTCTGGTTTCATCCAGTGATATCCGGAAAAACTGGTGTGGAATTCGGATGCAATGGACTGAGAAAGTCACAGTAAAAATGATTTTGGAGAAAAGCAAAGTATTTTCATTAGGCAAGTGCATAAAATGTCATCGATTTAAACAGAAATAACATGTTTGTTTGCCGCAGGTCATCTATCTTTCCCCCTAGAAGGTACGAATGTGTAGAGCTGTTGTCCCCATGATGAACCAATTAGTGTTTCAATGGTTCAAAATTAAATGATCCCTGATAAAAATGTTCAAAGCAATAAAGTCCACCGATAATATCCAGAATACACAAACACAGAGGCAGCAGGAATATCTGGGATTGAGTTAGCCAAAACAACCTGATATTTCTGGTTTCATCCAGTCATATCCTGGCAAAGTGGTGTGGAATTCGTATGCAATAGACGGAGAAAATCACAGTAAAAATGGTTTTGGAGAAAAGCAAAGTCTTTTTGTTAGGCAAGTGCATAAAATATCATCGATACAAACAGAAATATCATGTTTGTTTGCCGCAGTTCCTCTAGCTTTCTCCCTAGAAAATACGAATGTGTAGAGCTGGTGTTCCCATGATGAACCAATTAGTGTTTTAAAGGTAGAAAATTAAATGTTCCCTGATAAAAACATTCAAAACAATAAAGTCCATCGATAAGATCCAGAAAACACAAACACAGAGGCTTTCACAGTATTTCGGATTGAATTAGCCAAAACACAACCGGATATTTCTGGTTTCATCCAGTCATATCCGGACAAACTGGTGTGGAATTCGTATGCAATGGACCAAGAAAATCACAGTAAAAATGGTTTTGGAGAAAAGCATAGTCTTTTCGTTAGGAAAGTGCATAAAATGTCATCTATACAAACAGAAATATCATGTTTGTTTGCCGCAGTTGCTCTAGCTTTCTCCCAAGAAAATACGAATGTGTACAGCTGGTGTTCCCATGATGAACCAATTCGTGTTTCAATGGTACAAAATTATATGTTCCCTGATAAAAATATTCAAAACAATAAAGTCCTTTGATAATATCCATAAAACAAAAACACAGAAACTTTCACAATATTTCAGATTGAGTTAGCGAAACAAGAACCAGATATTTCTGTTTTCATCCAGTCATATCCAGACAAACTGGTGTGGAATTCGTATGCAATGGACTGAGAAAATCACAGTAAAAATGGTTTTGGAGAAAAGCAAAGTCTTTTCGTTAGGCAAGTGCATAAAATGTCATCTATACAAACAGAAATATCATGTTTGTTTGCCGCAGTTCCTCTAGCTTTCTACCTAGAAAATATGAATGTGTAGAGCTGCTGTCTCCATGTGGAAACAATTAGAGTTTCCAAGCACAAAATTAAATATTCCCTGATAAAAACATTCAAAACAATAAAGTCCATCGATAATATCCAGAAAACACAAACACGGAGGCTTTCACAATATTTCGGATTGAGTTAGCCAAAACACAATCGGATATTTCTGGTTTCATCCAGTCATATCCGCAAAACGATGTGTGGAATTCGAATGCAATGGACTGAGAAAATCACAGTAAAAATGGTTTTGGAGAAAAGCAAAGTCTGTTCGTTAGGCAAGTAAATAAAATGTCATCTATACAAACAGAAATATCATATTTGTTGCAGATCCTCTAGTTTTATCCCTAGAAAATACGAATGTGTAGAGCTGGTGCCTCCATGTGGAACCAATTAGTGTTTCCAAGGACAAATTAAATGTTCGCTGATGAAAAAAAATTCAAAGCAATAAAGTCCGTTGACAATATCCAGAAAACACAATACAGAAGATGTAGAAATATCAGGGATTGAGTTGGTCAAAATAAAACCAGATATTTCTGCTTTCATCCAGTCATATCCGGACATACTGCTGTGGAATTTGTATGCAATGGCCCGAGAAAATCACAGTACAAATGATTTTGGAGAATAGCAAAGTCTTTTCGTTAGGCAAGTGCATAAAATGTCATCGATACAAACAGAAATATCATGTTTGTATGCCGCAGTTCCTCTAGCTTTCTCCCTAGCAAATACGAATGTGTAGAGCTTGTTTTCCCATGATGAACCAATTGGTGTTTCTACGGTACATAATTAAATGTTCCCAGAAAAAAACATTCAAAACAATAAAGTCCATCGATAATATCCAGAAAATACAAACACAGAGGCTTTCGGAATATTTCGATTTCAGTTAGCCAAAACACAACCGGATATTTCCGGTTTCATCCAATCATATCCGGAAAAAGTCGTTTGGAATTTGGATGCAATGGACTCAGAAAATCACTGTAAAAATGGTTTTGGAAAAAGCAATGTCTTTTCGTTAGGCAACTGCATAAAATGTAATCTACACAAACAGAAACATCATGTTTGTTTGCCGCAGTTCCTCTAGCTTTCTCCCTAGAAAATACGAATGTGTGGAGCTGGTGTCTCCTTGTGGAACGAATTAGTAATTACAAGCACAAAATTAAATGTTCCCTGATAAAAAACATTGAAAACAAAAAACTCTGTGGATAATATCAGGAATACACACACAGAGAGGCTGTAGCAATATCTGGGATTGTGTTAGACAAAACAAAACCGGATATTTCCGGTTTCATCCAGACATATCCTTACAAACTGGTGTGGAATTCGTATGCAATGGACCGAGAAAATCACAGTAAAAATGGTTTTGGAGAAAAGCAAAGTCTTTTCATTAGGCAAGTGCATAAAATGTCATCTATACAAACAGAAATATCATGTTTGTTTGCCGCCGTTCCTCTAGCGTTCTACCTAGAAAATACGAATGTGTAGAGCTTGTGTCTCCATGTGGATCCAATTACTGTATCCAAGCTCAAAATAAAATGTTCTCCGATAAAAAACATTCAAAACAATAAAGTCCGTTGATAATATCCAGATAACACAAACAAAGAGGCTTCCACAATATTTTGGATTGAGTTAGCGATAAGAAAACCGGATATTTCCGGTTTCATCCAGACATATCCTTACAAACTGGTGTGGAATTCGTATGTAATGGACTGAGAACATCACAGGAAAAGTGGTTTGGAGAAAAGCAAAGTCTTTTCGTTAGGCAAGTGCATAAAATGTCATCTATACAAACAGAAATACCATGTTTCTTTGCCGCAGTTCCTCTAGCTTTCTCCTTGGAAAATACGAATGTGTAGAGCTGGTGTCTCCATGTGGAACCAATTAGTATTTTCACAGCACAAAATTAAATGTTCCCTGATAAAAACATTCAAAACAATAAAGTCCGTTGATAATATCCAGAAAACACAAACACAGAGGCTTTCACAATATTTCGGATTGAGTTAGCCAAAACACAACCGGATATTTCTCTTTTTATCCAGTCATATCCGGACAAAGTGGTGTGGAATTCGTATGCAATGGACCAAGTAAATCACAGTAAAAATTGTTTTGCAAAAAAGCAAAGTCTTTTTGCTAGGCAAGTGATTAAGTTGTCATCTATACAAACAGAAATGTCATGTTTGTTTGCTGCAGTTCCTCTAGCTTTCTAACTAGAAAATACAAATTTGTAGAGCTCGTGTCCCCATGTGTAGCCTATTAGTGTTTCTAACATAGAAAATTATATATTCCCTAATGAAAACATTCAAAGCAGTATTGTACATCGATAATATCCAGAAAACACAAACACAGAGGCTTTCACAGTATTTCGGATTGAGTTAGCCAAAACACAACCGGATATTTCAGGATTCATCCAGTCATACCATACAAAGAGATTTGGATTTGTATGCAATGGACCGAGAAAATCACAGTAAAAATGGTTGTGGAGAAAAGCAAAGTCTTTTCGTAGGCAAGTGAATAAAATGTCATCTATACAAACAGAAATATCATGTTTGTTTGCCGCAGTCCCACTAGCATTCTCCCTAGAAAATATGAATATGTAGAACTGGTGTCTCCATGTGGAACCAATTCGTGATTCCAAGCACAAAATTAAATGTTCCCTGATAAAAAACATTCAAAACAATGAAGGGCATGGATAATATCAGGAATCCACAAACACAGATGCTGTAGCAATATCTGGGATTGAGTTAGCCAAAACAAAACCAGATATTTCTGGTTTAATCCAGTCATATCCGGACAAATTCCTGTGGAAATCATATAAAATGGACCGAGAAAAATCACAGAAAAATGGTTTTGCAGAAAAGCAAAGTCTTTTTGTTAGGCAAGTGCATAAAATGTCATCTATACAAACAGAAATATCATGTTTGTTTGCCGCAGGTCATCTAGCTTTCTCCCGAGAAAATACGAATGTGCAGAGCTGGTGTATCCATGTGGAACCAATAAGTGTTTCCAAGGACAAATTATTGTTCGCTGATAAAAAAAAATTCAAAGCAATAAAGTCCATTGACAATATCCAGAAAACACAATACAGAGGCTGTAGAAATATCAGGGATTGAGTTAGCCAAAACAAAACCGGATATTTCCGGTTTCATCCAGTCATATCCGGACAAACTGCTGTGGAATTCGTATGCAAAGGACCTAGAAAATCACAGTACAAATGGTTTTGGAGAATAGCAAAGTCTTTTCGTTAGGCAAGTGCATAAAATGTCATCTATACAAACAGAAATATCATGTTTGTTTGCCGCAGTTCCTCTAGCTTTCTCCCTAGAAAATATGAATGTGTAGAGCAGGTTTTCCCATCATGAACCAATTGGTGTTTCTACGGTACAAAATTAAATATTCCCTGATAAAAACTTTCCAAACAATAAAGTCCATCGATAATATCCAGAAAATACAAACACAGAGGCTTTCACAATATTTCGGATTGACTTAGCCAAAACACAACTGGACATTTCCGGTTTCATCCAGTCATATCCGGAAAAAGTGGTGTGGATTTCGAAGGCAAAGTACCGAGAAAATCACAGTACAAATGGTTTTGGAGGAAAGCAAAGTCTTTTCATTAGGTAAGTGCATAAAATGTTATCTATACAAACAGATATATCATGTTTCTTTGCCACAGTTCCTCTAGCTTTCTCCCTAGAAAATACGAATGTGTAGAGGTGGTTTCTGCATGTGGAACCAATTACTATATCCGAGCTCAAAATAAAATGTACCCTGGTAAAAAACATTCAAATCAATAATTTCCGTGGATAATATCAGAAAACACAAACACAGAGGCTGTAGAAATATCTGGGATTGAGTTAGCCAAAACAAAACCAGAGATTTCCGGTTTCATCCAGTCATATCCGGACAAACTGCTGTGGAATTCGTATGCAGTGTATGGAGAAAATCACAGAAAAATGGTTTTGTAGAAAAGCCAAGTCTGTTCGTTGGGCAAGTGCATAAAATGTCATCTATACAAACAGAAATATCATTTTTGTTTGCCGCAGTTCCACTAGCTTTCTCCCTAGAAAATACGAATATGTAGAGTACGTGTCCCCATGCTGAACCAGTTAGTGTTTCAATGGTACAAAATGAAATGTTCCCTGAAAAAACATTCAAAACAATAAACTCCGCGGATAATATCAGGAATACACATACACAGAGGCGGTAACAATATATGGGATTGAGTTAGCCAAAAGAGATCCAGATATTTCCGGTTTCATCCAGTCATAACCAGAAAAACTGTGTGGAATTCCTATGCAATGGACCGAGAAAATCACTGTAAAAATGGTTTTGGAGAAAAGCAAATTCTTTTCCTCAGGCAAGTGCATAAAATGTTAGCTATACAAACAGAAATCTCATGTTTGTTTGTCACAGTTCCTCTAGCTTTCTCCCTAGGAAATACGAATGTGTACAGTTGGTGTATCCATGTGGAACCAATTACTGTATCCTAGCTAAAAATCAAATGTTCCCCGATAAAAAATATTCAAAACAATAAAAACCGTTGATAATATCAAGAAAACACAAACAAAGAGGCTTTCACAATATTTCGGATTGAGTTAGTGAAAACACAACCGGATATATCCGATTTCATCCATTCATATCCGGACAAACTGGTGTGGAATCCATATGCAATGCACCGAGAAAATCACAGTAAAAATGGTTTTGGAGAAAAGCAAAACTTTTCGTTAGGCAAGTACATAAAATGTCATCTATACAAACAGAAATATCATTTTTGTTTCCCGCAGTTCCCCTGGCTTTCTCCCTAGAAAATATGAATGTTTAGAGCTGGTGTCTCCCTGTGGTACCAATTAGTATTTTCGCAGCACAAAATTAAATGTTCCCTGATAAAAACATTCAAAACAATAAAGTCCTTAGAGAATATCCAGAAAACACAAACACAGAGGCTTTCACAATATTTCGGATTGAGTTAGCCAAAACACAAGCGGATATTTCTCTTTTTATCCAGTCATATCCGGACAAACTGGTGTGGAATTCCTATGCAATGGACCGAGAAAATCACAGTAATAATGGATTTGCAGAAAAGCAAAATCTTTTGGCAAGGCAAGTGCATAAAATGTCATCTATACAAACAGAAATATCATTTTTGTTTGCTGCAGTTCCTCTAGCTTTCTACCTAGAAAATGCGAATATGTAGAGCTGGTGTCTGCATGTGGAACCAATTACTGATTCCAAGCTCAAAATAAAATATTCCCCGATAAAAAGCATTCAAAACAATAAAGTTCATTGATAGTATCCAGAAAAAACAAACACAGAGGCTGTAGCAATATCTCGGATTGAGTTAGCCACAAGAAACCTGGATATTTCCGGTTTCATTCAGTCATATCTGGACAAAGTGGTGTGGAATTCGTATACAATGGACCGAGAAAATCACAGAAATATCATGTTTGTTTGTCGCAGTTCCTCTAGCTTTCTCCCTATAAATACGAATGTGTAGAGCTGGTTTCCCCATGATGAACCAATTAGTGTTTCAATGGTACAAAATTAAATGTTCCCTAATAAAAACATTCAAAACCAGAAATTCCATCGATAATATCCGGAAAACACAAACACGGAGGCTTTCACAATATTTCGGATTGAGTTAGCCAAAACACAACCGGATATTTCTGTTTTCATCCATTCATATCCAGACAAACTGGTGTGGAATTCCTATGCAATGGACCGAGAAAATCACAGTAAAAATGGTTTTGGAGAAAAGCAAAGTCTTTTCGTTAGGCAATGCATAAAATGTCATCGATACAAACCAAAATATCATGTTTGTTTGCCGCAGTTGCTCTAGATTTCTACCTAGAATATACGAATGTGTAGAGCTCGTGTCCCCATGATGAACCAATTAGTGTTTCTATGGTACAAAATTAAATGTTCCCTGATAGAAATATTCAAAACAATAAAGTCCATCGATAATATCCAGAAAACACAAACACAGAGGTTTTCAAAATATTTCGGATTGAGTTAGCCAAAACAAAACCAGATATTTCTGGTTTCATCCAGTCATATCCGGAAAAAGTGTGGAGTTTGGATGCAATGGACCGAGAAAATCACAGTACAAATGGTTATGGAGAAAAGCAAAGTCTTTTCGTTGGGCAAGTGCATAAAATGTCATCGATACAAACAGAAATATCATTTTTGTTTGCTGCATTTCCACTAGCTTTCTCCCTAGAAAATACGAATATGTTCAGCTGGTGTCTCCATGTGGAACCAATTTCTGTATCCAAGCTCTAAATACAATGTTCCCCTATAAAAAAACATTCAACAGAATAAAGTCCGGATAGGAAATTAGGAGAGCGGCAAGATGGCGGAATTGGCAGGGAGCGCACTGTTAGTCCGGGGGAGAGACAGTTTAATATAATTGGAGATACTGCAGGGTCAAGGAAGAGTAGGGGATGAAACAGCAGAGGAAACACTTCTGGAACTAGTGATTCCCAGTGGACCTGCGTGGAAAGCGTGGGAGCCCAAGTTCGGGACACTAATGGCTGACTCAAAACACCAGCGCTGGAACATGAGGTGAGCCGAACCTCAATACCCCGAGACACCAGCGGGCAAGTGGAAAGAGGTGGCTAGAGGGAACGAGGCTTGAAACTCCGTGGGGAAAAATTCACCAGGCTAACTAGAAGAGAGAGAGGAAAAAAATAAAAAAGTGACCGATATGGACACAAGTTTCTGTCTCTCCGCTCACCTCTCAAAGGTGAACAAGACAGAGCAGGCGCCATTTTGGACATACGTCATAAGCAGGGCGACCTCATGTCTGAACCGGCCCTGAGCCTAGCAGAAACACCTGACTCTGGGGGGAGGGGTGAAATAACAGGAGGTTAGGATCTAACTTGGCAACCCAGTGGGAGACTGCAGGAGAATTGGAGCCCACACTGAGCGCAGCACAGATTTCCTGTGTGGTGTTTGGGAAAGAGCTTCCAATCTCTGGCTCCTGTGGGTATATCATTTGCCTACTACCTACTCCAATTACGTTCAGCTGTGCGGAATTACTTCCCTTTTGAATCAAAAAAAGAAAGAGACATTTGCCACACCAAACCTGGGAGTGTCATCTTTGACACACCCTCAGCCCTGAGGAACCAAACACAGCTCTCAGTCCACACTCATCTCAAGCCTCTAAGACTCCACCGAAAGCAGACAGTCCACTTAATATAGAGCCATAGTGTAACAAGAAAAAACACCACAGTGAAGAAACCAAATATCTCCAACAAGCCAAACAACAAATGCAAAAACCGAGGTAACAAGAACAAGGAAGACACTATGACGCCCCCAAATGAAAAAGACACCCCAATGCAAGATTATGAAGATGATGAGATAGAAGAAATGCAAGAAGCAGATCTCAAAAAATTGATAAGAACATTAAGAAGTTCTCAAAAACAAATTCTTGAACTACAGAAATCCTTAATGGACAAGATAGAAAATCTCTCTTGTGAAAATGAAATATTAAGGAGGAATCAAAAGGAAATGAAACAACTAGTGGAACAAGAAACTGTGATAGTGATGAGAAATCATAATGAAATGAAGAATTCAATAGATCAAATGACAAACACATTAGAGAGCCTTAAAAACAGAACGGGCGAAGCAGAAGAGAGAATATCAGACTTAGAAGACGGAGAACAGGAAAGGAAACAGGCAAACCAAAGAAAAGAAGAAGAAATCAGAAATCTAAATAATATTGTCAGGAATCTACAGGATACTATTAAAAAACCCAACATTCGGGTTCTAGGAGTTCCTGAAGGCATGGAGAGGGAGAAAGGATTAGAAGGCATTTTCAGTGACATACTAGCAGAAAATTTCCCAGGTTTGGAGAAGGACAGAGGCATCTTAGTACAGGAAGCTTATAGAACCCCTAGTAAACATGACCAAAAGAGATCCTCACCACGACATGTTGTAATCAAACTCACCCCAGTGAAACATAAAGAAAAGATCCTAAAATGTGCAAGAGAGAAACATCAGATTACTCTTAGAGGATCTCCAATTAGACTCACAGCAGACTTCTCATCAGAAACCCTGCAAGCTAGAAGGGAATGGCGAGACATAGCCCAGATATTAAGAGAGAAAAAATGCCAGCTCAGAATACTATATCCTGCAAAGCTCTCATTTGTGAATGAAGGTGAAATTAACATTTTTCATAGCAAACAGAAACTGAAAGAATTTGTTGCCACTCATCCTGCCCTGCGAAAGATGCTTAAAGATGTGTTACACACAGAAACACAGAAACACGGTCACCAATATGAAAGAAGGTAAAGGAAGGGAACCTCACAGCAAAAGATCACAGGAAGCTCAATTTCTCTTTGACATAGAATTAAACTCTGATGTTCTGTTAAAGCAATGTGTTAAAGTAATCTATTATGTGCTCTTGATGTCTGTTAAATTCTAATTGTTCAAAAACAGCTGAATTTTTATTAAGAGCTATGGGTTATTTAAATATGTGCTTATTTTAAAAGATTTGAATTGTCACCTTGTAACAATGATCAAATTTGGTCTATGTTATGTCATGATTTTAAGGAATGTTATTTCAACCAGATATTTTGGATTTTGAGCCTTCTTGGCATTCTTGACAGGCATTCAAAAAATCAAAGTTTCAAACAATCTGGTCTCTAAAATTTCCAGTAAATCCTGGACTTTGGTTTGTCCAGTTTGGGCCCTACTGAAAAAATTGAAGGACCTATGTCTCTCATCTTATAGAGACACCAACTAAGCAGGCTATTTGGATTATATTAGAAGAACTGTCAAGATGTGATGTGGTACCAGACTTTAAGTTTCTATAATGTAAAATGCTATCAATACAAATGTTTGAGAATTAAAAAGTCTAATGATCTTGTGTTACTAGACATGATAGTTATCTTAATGAGAAAGCCCCAGAGGCCTAAAGGGTTAAATACTTGTAAAATCCTACAGGTGTTTTCATAAATACTGTGAGGTAAGCAAGTGCCTCTTGTTGGTTGATGAGTTTATAATTTTAAACATGGCGACTTAAAGTCTTTTTTCATCCACAGTTATATATGATGTGCTGCTCATAAAACTAAAGCGTTGTTGGTTCTGTGTTTAGCTGTCCCCCTATAGGTTCCTATGGACTTTTTCCAGCCACTTCCATTGTATTCAGTACTTTGGGATGGCTCTGTAAACAGATGAAGCCAATAATGTATTAACAGTACCAACTGAGAGAAAGTATGGTTAACTGACATTACTAAAAAAGCAATTCAAATCCATTGGCAATCTAGAAAAAGAGTTAAAGATTTTAAAAGCTATTATTAAAATTGCTATATTGGTCTATTATGCTATGTTATATGTGTATACATACTGTATGTCCACATGGGGAAATTTTATTAAGAGTTTTATTTTAAATGGCTTATCGATAAGATTGTCCATAAATTTAAGCTGCTAAAATCAATCAAAGATACATTTTAATTGGTGTGACCTGAATCTCTGTATCGTATATTTTAAACTTGTTGGTAGAAAGAAACTAAAAACATTTTAGATGGTTGTGCTTAAGTTTACTGGCTAAACAAACTACACCATGTTAGATATTTAAGAGGTGTTTTCAAATACATGATTCTTAAAATTTATAGAAGGCATTGGACCTTCTGGCAAATGTTTTCTTAAGTTGTTATCTAATGGTTGAAACTGTTTGCTAAGTATTCATGTGATATTGCTATTGTCAGCAAGCGATCTAGGACTTGCTCCCTCATTTCTCTATTCTAAGCCCAACTTGTTCTTTCATTTCTCTATTCTCTTCAAGGTAGGAAACTAATTCTATTATGAAGGAATCTGTAGGATGCACAATTTAAGCTTTAGACCTTATAAAAGAGCTGGCTAACATTTTTCTGTAATAGCATAGCCAAAATAAGAACTTAAATAATAATCTGATAGCTAGATTCACTTCGCCATCAGCCAAGTATACAGTAAGTAGAAAATACCTCCCTTTCAGACCAAAGGGAAAGAAAGTTTTAAAGTGAGAATATAATTTTCCTCATGGGCATTGTCTACCTTAGAAAAACTACTACAGAACATGCCTGTAACTATAGACTTGTAGTTCAGGCCATTGAAGATTAGAGATGGGACACAGGCACTCCCTTGACTTGCATCCTCTGGTCGGCTTTAACACAAACCAGGAGGAAAAGAAAGCTAGGTGTCGGAGGCCACCCGGCAAACCACACGGAGACACGCAGCACTCAGTCAATTCATCACCACGTTTATTGCCTCATCGCGTTCCTAGCCAAAGTAGGGGGCCCGGCGATGAGGGACTGGAGGCAGTCTCGATAAGGAAACCCTTCAGTCTCCAGCCCCGAGCACACAGAAAGACAAGGTTATATACCCCAGACCTCATACAGATAACATTCATTGTGTGCAATCATGCATAGCACAGGAACAGAGCAAGTTTACAAAGTAGCAATGGTCAGGGAACAAGCTCTGCAGATAGAGCAAAGAACATCATAGACCTTCATCAGAAGTCACATCCTGCCTGCAGGAATGTGGGACGAAAAGTCTTGGAAACAGGATTAGATAAGGGACAGCCTCAGCCTACTGCATTTCATGTCGGGCCAGGGCCACTGGCCCCGACATCTCCCCCTTCTTGTTTGTACAAGACTGGCCTGGTGTTTATGGTAACCGGTGTCTACACTGTCCAGAGGG
The DNA here is from genome assembly GCF_033115175.1 of Lepus europaeus. Lineage (NCBI taxonomy): Eukaryota > Metazoa > Chordata > Mammalia > Lagomorpha > Leporidae > Lepus > Lepus europaeus. Next base: position 2,342,226 of record NW_026909285.1, read on the forward strand.
CCGCAGGGGAGGATCCATCCCCCACAAGTCCCTCGCGTTAAACGCTGAATGGCGTGGACTCGTGCATGTCTTAGGTGCCCCGCAGCGCTTACTCTGCTTACCCATCATCAAGGATATAGGAAGCATGTCCTGCCCTCTGTCTTAGGTTGCTAGAGAAGCCTGCGAGTGCTTACCCGTCGTTGACTACCAGTCCACCCTAAGAACAGTGTAGGAGCAAGCGGTCAATGAGGCAGTTAGGAAGAGAGAGACCAAGGCTTCCACGGCATATCACATACAGCAGCCCCTGTTTTAGAGTATCCTCGAGGGTATGTACTGTCCTTTTGATAGCCTCTCTGCGCACATTGGAACGGTGGGAATGTTTGGTTGTATTACTTTACATCAGTCTACAGGCAGGCAGAAGACAGAGGTTGTGGGGGCCGGCTCCCCACAGCTCCCCCTTTTTTTACTTTAGGACCAGCGCCTGTCTTAGGCGCCCCTGAGCGGAGTGGCAGCTTACCAGTCTTTGCCAGAGGGTTGACTTGCACGAGCAGTCTCAGCCCTCCGCTGTCTTAGGTTGCATGCCATCCCTCAAGGCACTTACCCGTCTCTGGCTACTGGTCCAAGAAACCAAGCAACACCTGCTGTATTGCAGGGGGAGGGGGAGGTTTTGCAGCGATGACTTCTAATGGGGACCAAATATCTGTGTCCAGTTGTGTTGAGTTAAGAACCCAAATCTCTTGCCGTAGTTCACGCAGCAAACGAGTGAAATTACTATTCCAGGTATGGTTTAAGGTGGCACCTAAAGAGCGAGACAAATTAGCAAGACGAGTATAGTTATGCCAGGTAAACGGAGTAGCGCAAAGCACGACAGATTGAACCAAGCAGGGGGTTTCCCACATCCCCGTCTAAGATTCAGTTCTTACTGGAGAATGTTGACCCGTTGGTTTAGTAATAAGATTCCTGAATGGATATGCTGATCCACTGCCACTCGGAGCGTTCTTGTTTGATCATTCTTCTGGAGCATGGGAATAGGTGACCTTTTTTCCTTTTAGGAATTTCACAAGCCAAGACTGACCTTGACTTGTCTATGACTTGTTTATGAGCTGCCTACATCTCCCCCTTTTTTATTTAATTGAGAATGGCCTCTGTCTTAGGTTGCCCTCAGTCATCTCTGTCCTTACCCGTCATCGGTAACTCTGGCAGCTTGGCCTAGAGCCCTGTCTTAGGTTGGTACAGGATGCTGAGCGTCTTACACATCTCTGAGTACCATTCCAGCCCAACATTAGGTGAGAGGTGAAACATACAGCCAAATATTAATTATTTGTGATTACAAATAATGATGAATGTCAGTTCATACAGACTGTAGTGAAGTCAGCATAAAATGCAGAACACACGGAAAACATCCCATACCAAGTAGGAAAAGCAGTAGTGGTCCAGTCAACATTAATAACCAATGAATCCATTGAAACCTTCGAAATGTTAGGGGGTTAGTAATAAACATATGTTGCATTTCATTTTTAAGTTTATCATCAACAGACTCTATATATGGCACATTGTTAGTAATGTTAAAACAACATCTTCCTGTTACAGATTTACAACTTATATGATCTTTTAACATCAAGTAATTGTTAGCTGCATGGTTTAAAAGTACTCCTGAGTGAATTTGATCCAATTTTTCGGCTATATTGGACAGTCCAGTAGCAGTAAGATTAATTGTTTTGGTCACTGAATATGCAAGCCTTTGCAGTCCATGGTTATTTCCAAAGGCCAGTCCAGGAACACTTACTACTGTACAGCCATGGCCAGGGCAGTGTTTTGTCCTATTAGGATGACGTTGCCATTACAGTCTTTAGGTGAAGCATGCTGCCGACGCGCTCTATCCGCCGCTGTAAATACAGATGTCAGCATCGGGGCCACACAGTCCAGGGAGCAATTGCGGAAGTTATTAGAGGCTAACGATGTGAAGGCATATTTGCTACATAAAAAAACCCACCCCTTAGGAGTCCATGTCCCATACCAGTATTGGATTAGGTGTATTTTATTGATTGGTGATAGGATTTCTTTATTTTACCGATTGTAAAACCTTAATAACTTGTGGAGGCTGTGCACTCCATAACTTGTTATTTCAATTTTTACTCAATTCTGAGCAGAGAGCTCATTCCTTTGCCAAAGAGGTGAACTGAGGGTCTTTCCAGCCAGAAACATTACAGGTTACACATGCGACTTTAGTTTTCCTTTTAAAGAAAGGCATTGCTTTGTATACTTACAGATCCTGTCGACTACACCAATTTGTGACAGTAAATTATTTTTTAGCTGTCTGCTGTGCACAGACTTAGTTATTTTTAGTTTAATCTGCAAGAAATACGCTGCAAGCCTTATAGTGCACACTAAAATTATTTAGAGGAAAGATGGTAAAGGAGTATAGATTAACAGAATGTTGCAATAAACATGGCTCCATTGCTTTAATGATACTATAGCAAGACGGTCCACTGATTCCTGTTGGAAGGGCCTGAGGCTGGCCCCGCTTCCAGTTTTCTGAACTCTGTTTTTTAATGAATTACCTTCTTTATCAGTTTTGGAGTGACAATATTGGCCCAATGCCTTTCCCTTTAGCACTGGGGGAAAATACCAGGAGGAGCCTTATTTTGATTTTTGACTTTTGGACAATTTTTGTACATGTCCCTGTTGTTCACATATATAGCACCCTTATTTATTGGGCATAGCCCTCCTTGATAATTTTTGTAATGACAAACCATGTAGAGTGGCCGGTCCTGAATGTCCTGTTTTTAAGTGAATTTATTTTGTTAATTTTTTATTAAAGGAACTGTCACAGAACACCTCAGTCATAGTAGCCAATTGATTCATGTTTACATTGTACTTACGTTTAGTAGAATTTATAGTGTTGTGGGCATCACTAGGCAATCTTTACAAAGCACCGGAAAAGAATCCAACTGAGAATCAGACATTATTAGTAATCATTACATGCATGTTTAACATTTAGCTTGACTGTGTGTTCCCCTGGGATGAAGCAGCAGTAGAGGCTTGTTCTGGCTCCCTCTCAAAGCCCCCAAGGACAAGGGTGGCTCATTGCCAAGATTTTAGGCAAGCAGTGCGTCCCGTCCCGGATCTTGGCCAGAGAGCCAAGACACAAAGCATGCCCACATGTTTATCAGAAACATTCCTTTATCCTCCTCCCCGGGAACTGGCCAGTCTCCCAAGGAGCAGGAGAAGGTCATTTGGCAACAAAGTTACTTGTCCACCAGAGCTGAACCTAGATACAAGCCTCTTTATTCCAAAAATTTGTCCTTACATTTGGCCCTAGGGCTGCATTGAGAGGTAGACATAATTAACACATTATAAGAATACAATACAAATTTCTCATACAAGTATATATCCAGCAATCAAACACAATAATACTCAATGTGTTTTAAGGGTAAATTGAAACATAACTGAGGGAGAATTAGCTTCTTGGGCACCCATGTCAGGGACATAAAAAACAGTACCATTCCAATACAACAACTCAAACTGCTGCAGACAGCCTGAGAACTGGCTAGACAATCCCATGGCATGGAGATTTGAGGCATTGTTACTTGTTAAACAGACGTGTTGAGGTGCACAGTCCAATTAACAAATGCGCTAACATTTTGCATTACTCTAAAATTAGTGATTTGGGTTTTATGAAATATTTGTAACATCTCTTTTTGATAAAACAACAAATTTTTCAGCGGATGGAACACGGTGGGTAACCATTTAGCCATAATGATAGTAGCCTCTTACTATCTGTAATTGTTACATTTTTGTAGGTTTGCGCAATCTTAACTATTTGTGGCATATTTTGATTTACATTTTTTTTAAAGCCAACCACGCATAATCTGCCCAAGCATTCCTATCAATAATAAGGGTAGAGTTAGTACATAATACAAAAATAGAATGAGTAGTCTGGACACTTTGACACGTTTAAATGCGCATATTCCATAGTTATAGCTTAGAGGGGCTCCTGAGAAATTTTTTGTCTTTTAAGTCCTACACGTGCCAATTGCTCCCTCCTTTCTCCTGCAACCAGTGTCCCGGCACTTTTTAACAAGGCCTTTATATCCTTGTCACATTTAGATGTGACTGTATATTCCCCATGGGCAATAGGAGAGGCTCCCCGGGCAAAGCCCTAGTCTGCCACGCCCTACTCGTGCTTATGTGCCTCCCTTGTAATCCCTACGGCCTGCTACCGCCACAGCCTTCCCTCTTACAGAGGCTTACCTGTGGATGAGATGAATCCGAGTCACGGCACCAGCTGTCGGAGGCCACCCGACAAACCACACAGAGACACGCAGCACTCAGTCAATTCATCACCACGTTTATTGCCTCATCGCGTTCCAAGCCAAAGTAGGGGGCCCGGCGATGAGGGACTGGAGGCAGTCTCGATAAGGAAACCCTTCAGTCTCCAGCCCCGAGCACACAGAAAGACAAGGTTATATACCCCAGACCCCATACAGATAACATTCATTGTGTGCAATCATGCATAGCACAGGAACAGAGCAAGTTTACAAAGTAGCAATGGTCAGGGAACAAGCTCTGCAGATAGAGCAAAGAACATCATAGACCTTCATCAGAAGTCACATCCTGCCTGCAGGAATGTGGGACGAAAAGTCTTGGAAACAGGATTAGATAAGGGACAGCCTCAGCCTACTGCATTTCATGTCGGGCCAGGGCCACTGGCCCCGACAGCTAGGCATCAGAAGCAATGGGTGGCAGGCCTATTAATGGCTGATCTGTACAGTGATCTGCCCTCAAGGAGACCCAACAGGCCAGTCCACTGCAGTGGCTTTCAAAGTGGTAAGCCTGGGCTTCAGCAGAAGTCAGCTTGTGAAGAGCCCTGGCAGCTCTGCCAAGAGTTGCATCACTGGAAATGGACCTGCCCTGGAGTCGAAGGATGCCCAGGTCAGAGCCACAGATCTTATTGGCTCTAAGCTGAAAAGCCCTTCACTCAGCCCAACTTCCAAAGTGACCATTGCAGCTGAGGGGATGATCAAGTAGGGTCAGCAACATTGCAGGCAGAACTGTAAATTTCTTGTTAGAGATGCCCCCTGCATTTACCTGGCCAGCTCTCCTCCCAGGCCAGCCAAGTAATGAAAGTCAACAGAGTGCCTTCCCATAGGCGGTTCACACCTCCCTTAGGATATACCCCATGTGAAGAGATACATAGGTCTGGGCCTCTTAACTTACAAGGCCTAAAGCCCACCAGATTATTATCAAGCCCCTTCTATCAGGTTCTATTTGCCTCTCAATCAGAAAAAAATTACTTGTAGCTTAGACAGCACCTTTCTTAGCTCCTCTAATAATGACTCTGTCCTTTGTTCTAGGCCCTGTCTAGCGTACTTTGGCCTTATTCCTTTGTAATCATAACCTCTACTCTACCACCAATGGCTCTACTCCCAACCTGTGTGTACTGATGGTCCTCTTCCCCACTTAATGCTGTATAATTGTTCAAACCTGGTAAATGCCACTCTTAGGATCATTGGTTACTATCCGCAACCTGTCTTTTATGACCTTGTCTAAATATGATCAGAGTTGGCAAACTTGGAAGGCTTCCATAGACTTGGCAACTCATGACGAGAGCCTAGGGTGGTTACTGGCACCATAAACTAGAGTGTCAATTTGTTGGGTCAACAACAGGAGCCACTGTGCACTTGCTCCTCATGTGGGATCTCTGTCCTTCATGTGCTGTACATTTTGCTTTGATGCTATAACTAGTACTCAAACAGTATGTTTCACTTTGTGTGTCTATGTGGGTGCAAACTGTTGAAACCTTTATACTAAATTGATCTTCTGTATATAAATAGAATTGAAAATGAATCTTGATGCAAATGGAAGGGGAGTGGGTTCGGGAGAGCGGAGGTTTGCGGGTTGGAGGGAAGTTATGGGAGGGGGAAGCCATTGTAATCCATAAGCTGTACACTGGAAATTTATATTCATTAAATAAAAGTTAAAAAAAAATAAAAAATAAAAAAAGAAGGGCAAAAAAAAAGAAATATTAAGCAGGAATCAAAATGAAATGAAACAACTAGTGGATCAAGAAACTGTGATAGTGATGAGAAATCATAATGAAATGAAGAATTCAATAGATCAAATGACAAACACATTAGAGAGCCTTAAAAACAGAATGGGCGAAGAAGAAGAGAGAATATCAGACTTAGAAGACGGAGAACAGGAAAGGAAACAGGCAAACCAAAGAAAAGAAGAAGAAATCAGAAATCTAAATAATATTGTCAGGAATCTACAGGATACTATTAAAAAACCCAACATTCGGGTTCTAGGAGTTCCTGAAGGCATGGAGAGGGAGAAAGGATTAGAAGGCATTTTCAGTGACATACTAGCAGAAAATTTCCCAGGTTTGGAGAAGGACAGAGGCATCTTAGTACAGGAAGCTTATAGAACCCCTAGTAAACATGACCAAAAGAGATCCTCACCACGACATGTTGTAATCAAACTCACCCCAGTGAAACATAAAGAAAAGATCCTAAAATGTGCAAGAGAGAAACGTCAGATTACTCTTAGAGGATCTCCAATTAGACTCACAGCAGACTTCTCATCAGAAACCCTGCAAGCTAGAAGGGAATGGCGAGACATAGCCCAGGTATTAAGAGAGAAAAAATGCCAGCTCAGAATACTATATCCTGCAAAGCTCTCATTTGTGAATGAAGGTGAAATTAAGACTTTTCATAGCAAACAGAAACTGAAAGAATTTGTTGCCACTCATCCTGCCCTGCGAAAGATGCTTAAAGATGTGTTAACCCACTGTTGGTGGGAATGCAAACTGGTTAAGCCACTATGGAAGTCTGTCTGGAGATTCCTCAGAAACCTGAACATAACCCTACCATACAACCCAGCCATCCCACTCCTTGGAATTTACCCAAAGGAAAATAATTTGGCTAATAAAAAAGCCATCTGCACATTAATGTTTATTGCAGCTCAATTCACAATAGCTAAGACCTGGAACCAACCCAAATGCCCATCAACAGTAGAATGGATAAAGAAATTATGGGACATGTACTCCATAGAATACTATACAGCAGTAAGAAACAACGAAACCCAATCATTTGCAACAAGATGGAGCAATCTGGAAAACATCATGCTGAGTGAATTAAGCCAGTCCCAAGAGAAAAATATCATTTGTTTTCCCTGATCGGTGACAACTGAGCACCAAAGGGGAAACCTGTTAAGTGAAATGGACACTATAAGCAACAATGAACTGATCAGCTCCTGTCCTGACTTTAGATGTACAATGTAATACTTTATCCTTTTTAGTATTTGTTGTTGTTGTTCTAGTACTATTGGTTGAACTCAGTAATTAACACACAATTATTCTCAGGTGTTTAAATTTTAACTGAAAAGTGATCCCTGTTAAATCTAAGAGTGGAAAAAGAGAGGGAGGAGATGAACAATTTGGAACATGCTCAATCGGACTGGCTGCAAATGGTGGAGTTAGAAATGTGCCAGGGGATTCCAACACAATCCCATCAAGATGGCATGTACCAATGCCATCGAACTAGTCCAAGTGATCAATTTCAGCTCACAATTGATAGCTCTGAAAGGTCTAAGAGTCAAAGAGATCACACAAACAAGACAAGTATCTGCTAATACTAACTGATAGAATCAAAAAGGGAGAGAAAGATCCAACATGGGAAGTGGGATACACAGCAGACTCATAGGATGGAAGATGTCCTAAACAACACTCTGGCCTCAGAATCAGCCCTCAAGGCATTCAGATCTGGCTGAAGAGCCCATGAGAGTATAGCAGGCATGGAAAGCCAAGATATCATGGAAAAAAAAAAGACCTAAATGAATGATCTCGGTGAGTGAGATCCCAGTGGAAAGAACGGGGCCATCAAAGAAGGAGGTACCTTCTCCGAAGGGAGGAGAGAACTTCCACTTTGACTATGACCCTATCGGAATAAGATCAAAGTCAGCGAACTCTAAAGGCTTCCATAGCCCTGGCAACTCATGACTAGAGCCTAGGGAGATTACTGACACCATGAACAGGAGTGTCAAATAGTTAAATCAGCAACAGGAGTCACTGTGTACTTACACCCCATGTGGGATCTGTCCCTAATGTGTCGTCTAAAGCCAAGTGATGCTATAACTAGTACTGAAACAGTATTTGTATACTTTGCATTTCCGTGTGGGCACAAACTGATGAGGTCTTTACTAATTATATACTGAAGTGATCTTCTGTATATAAAGAGAATTGGAAATGAAAAAAAAAACAACCTGGTGTTAAAATGGAAATGGCATAGAAAATTAATTAATTTAAAAAAAATTATGTAGGATCTCTGTCTTTAATGTGCTGTACATTGCTATTTAATGCTATAATTAGTAATCCAATGGTAGTTTTTTCACTTTATGTTGCTATATGGGCAAAATGTTGAAATCTTTACCTAATATATACTAAACTGATCTTCTGTATAGAAAGAGAATTGAAAATGAATCTTTACATGAATGGAAGGGGAAAGGGAGCGGGAAAGGGGAGGGTTGCGGGCGGGAGGGAAGTTATGGGAGGGGGAAAAAAAAAAGATGTGTTACACACAGAAACACAGAAACACGGTCACCAATATGAAAGAAGGTAAAGGAAGGGAACCTCACAGCAAAAGATCACAGGAAGCTCAATTTCTCTTTGACATAGAATTAAACTCTGATGCTCTGTTAAAGCAATGTGTTAAAGTAATCTATTATGTGCTCTTGATGTCTGTTAAATTCTAATTGTTCAAAAACAGCTGAATTTTTATTAAGAGCTATGGGTTATTTAAATATGTGCTTATTTTCAAAGATTTGCATTGTCACCTTGTAACAATGATCAAATTTGGTCTATGTTATGTCATGATTTTAAGGAATGTTATTTCAACCAGATATTTTGGATTTTGAGCCTTCTTGGCATTCTTGACAGGCATTCAAAAAATCAAAGTTTCAAACAATCTGGTCTCTAAAATTTCCAGTAAATCCTGGACTTTGGTTTGTCCAGTTTGGGCCCTACTGAAAAATCGAAGGACCTATGTCTCTCATCTTAAAGAGACACCAACTAGGCAGGCTATTTGGATTATATTAGAAGAACTGTCAGGATGTGATGTAGTACCAGACTTTAAGTTTCTATAATGTAAAATGCTATCAATACAAATGTTTGAGAATTAAAAAGTCTAATGATCTTGTGTTACTAGACATGATAGTTATCTTAATGAGAAAGCCCCAGAGGCCTAAAGGGTTAAATACTTGTCAAATCCTACAGGTGCTTTCAAAAATACTGTGACGTAAGCAAGTGCCTCTTGTTGGTTGATGAGTTTATAATTTTAAACATGGCGACTTAAAGTCTTTTGTCATCCACAGTTATATATGATGTGCTGCTCATAAAACTAAAGCATTGTTGGTTCTGTGTTTAGTTGTCCTCCTATAGGTTCTTATGGACTTTTTCCAGCTACTTTTATTGTATTCAGTACTTTGGGATGGCTCTGTAAACAGATGAAGCCAATAATGTATTAACAGTACCAACTGAGAGAAAGTATGGTTAACTGAGGTTACTAAAAACAAAAAGTAATTCAAATCCATTGGCAATCTACAAAAAGAGTTAAAGATTTTAAAAGCTATTATTAAAATTGCTATATTGGTCTATTATGCTATGTTATATGTGTATACATATTGTATGTCCACATGGGGAAATTTTATTAAGAGTTTTATTTTAAATGGCTTATCGATAAGATTGTTCATAAATTTAAGCTGCTAAAATCAATCAAAGATACATTTTAATTGGTGTGACCTGAATCCCTGTATCGTATATTTTAAACTTGTTGGTAGAAAGAAACTAAAAACATTTTAGATGGTTGTGCTTAAGTTTACTGGCTAAACAAACTACACCATGTTAGATATTTAAGAGGTGTTTTCAAATACATGATTCTTAAAATTTATAGAAGGCATTGGACCTTCTGGTAAATGTTTTCTTAAGCTGTTATCTAATGGTTGAAACGGTTTGCTAAGTATTCATGTAATATTGCTATTGTCAGCAAGCGATCTAGGACTTGCTCCCTCATTTCTCTATTCTAAGCCCAACTTGTTCTTTCATTTCTCTATTCTCTTCAAGGTAGGAAACTAATTCTATTATGAAGGAATCTGTAGGATGCACAATTTTTTTTTTTTTGACAGGCAGAGTGGACAGTGAGAGAGAGAGACAGAGAGAAAGGTCTTCCTTTTGCCATTGGTTCACCCTCCAATGGCCGCCGCGGTAGCGCGCTGCGGCCGGCGCACCGCGCTGTTCCGATGGCAGGAGCCAGGTGCTTCTCCTGGTCTCCCATGGGGTGCAGGACCCAAGGACTTGGGCCATCCTCCACTGCACTCCCTAGCCACAGCAGAGAGCTGGCCTGGAAGAGGGGCAACCGGGACAGGATCGGTGCCCCGACCGGGACTAGAACCCGGTGTGCCGGCGCCGCAAGGCGGAGGATTAGCCTGTTGAGCCACGGCGCCGGCCGTAGGATGCACAATTTAAGCTTTAGACCTTATAAAAAGAGATGGCTAACATTTTTCTGTAATAGCATAGCCAAAATAAGAACTTAAATAATAATATCATAGTAGATTCATTTTGCCGTCAGCGAAGTATACAATAAGTAGAAAAAAAACCTCGCTTTCAGAACAAAGGGAAAGAAAGTTTGAAAGTGAGAATATCATTTTCCTCATGGGCATTGTCTACCTTAGAAAAACTACTGCAGAACATGCCTGTGACTATAGACTTGTAGTTCAGGCCATTGAAGATTAGAGATGGGACTTGGGCACTCCCTTGACTTGCATCCTCTGGTCTGCTTTAACACAAACCAGGAGGAAAAGAAAGCTAGGCGTCAGAAGCAATGGGTGGCAGGCCTATTAATGGCTGATCTGTACAGTGATCTGCCCTCAAGGAGACCAAACAGGCCAGTCCACTGCAGTGGCTTTCAATGTGGTAAGCCTGGGCTTCAGCAGAAGTCAGCTTGTGAAGAGCCTTGGTAGCTCTGCCAAGAGTTGGATCACTGGAAATGGACCTGCCCTGGAGTCGAAGGATGCCCAGGTCAGAGCCACAGATCTTATTGGCTCTAAGCTGAAAAGCCCTTCACTCAGCCCAACTTCCAAAGTGACCACTGCAGCTGAGGGTTTGTTCAAGTAGGGTCAGCAACATTGCAGGCAGAACTGTAAATTTCTTGTTAGAGATGCCCCCTGCCTTTACATGGCCAGCTCTCCTCCCAGGCCAGCCAAGTAATGAAAGTCAACAGAGTGCCTTCCCATAGGAGGTTCACACCTCCCTTAGGATATACCCCATGTGAAGAGATAGATAGGTCTGGGCCTCTGAATTTACAAGGCCTAAAGCCCACCAGATTATTATCAAGCCCATTGTATCAGGTTCTATTTGCCTCTCAATCAGAAAAATTACTTGTAGCTTAGACAGCACCTTTCTTAGCTCCTCTAATAATGACTCTGTCCTTTGTTCTAGGCCCTGTCTAGCGTACTTGGGCCTCATTCCTTTGTAATCATAACCTCTACTCTACCACCAATGGCTCTACTCCCAACCTGTGTGTACTGATGGTCCTCTTCCCCACTTAATGCTGTATAATTGTTCAAACCTGGTAAATGCCACTCTTAGGATCATTGGTTACTATCCTCACTCTGTCTTTTATGACCTTGTCTAAATATGATCAGAGTCGGTAAAATTAGAAGGCTTCCATAGCCTTGGCAACTCATGATGACAGCCTAGGATGGTTACTGGCGCCATAAACTAGAGTGTCAATTTGTTGGGTCAACAACAGGAGCCACTGTGCACTTGCTCCTTATGTGGGATCTCTGTCCTTAATTTGCTGTACATTTTGATTTAATGCTATAACTAGTACTCAAACAGTATGTTTCACTTTGTGTTTCTATGTGGGTGCGAACTGTTGAATCCTTTACTTCATATATACTAACTAAATCTCCTGTATATAAAGAAAATTGAAAATGAATCTGGATGCAAATGAAAGGGGAGAGGGAGCAGGAGAGGGGAGGGTTGCGGGTTGGAGGGAAGTTATGGGAGGGGGAAGCCATTGTAATGCATAAGCTGTACACTGGAAATTTATATTCATTAAATAAAAGTTAAAAAAAAGAAAAAAAATAAAGTCCATTGATAATATCAAGAAAACACAACCACAGAGGCTTTCACAATATTTCGGATTGAGTTAGCCAAAACACAATCCTATATTTCTGGTTTCATCCACTGACATCCAGACAAAGTGCTGTGGAATTTGTATGCAATGAACCAAAAAAAAATCACAGTAAAAATGGTTTTGGAGAAAAGCAAAGTCTTTTCGTTAGGCAAGTGCATAAAATGTCATCTATACAAACAGAAATATCTTGCTTGTTTGTCGCAGTTCCTCTAGCTTTCTCCCTAAAAAATACGAAAGTGTAGAGCTGGTGTCTCCATGTGGAACCAATTAGTGATTCCTAGCAAAAAATTAAATGTTCCCTGATAAAAAAAAAGAACATTCAAAACAATAAAGTCCTTGGATAATCTCAGGAATACACAAACACAGAGGCTGTAGCAATATCTGGGATTGAGTTAGCCAAAACAAAACCAAATATTTCCGGTTTCATCCAGTCATATCCGGACAAACTGGTGTGGAATACATATGAAGTTTACCGAGAAAATCACAGGAAAATAGTTTTGGAGAAAAGAAAGTCTTTACGTCAGGCAAGTGCATAAAATGTCATCTATACAAACAGAAATATCATGTTTATTTGCCGCAGTTCCTCTAGCTGTCTCCCTAGAAAATACGAAAGTGTAGAGCTAGTGTCTCCATGTGGAAACAATTAGTGTTTCTACGGTACAGAATTAAATGTTCCCTGATAAAAATATTCAACACAATAAAGTCCATCGATAATATCCAGAAACACAAATACAGAGGCTTTCACAATATTTCAGATTGAGTTAGCGAAAACACAACCGGATATTTCTGGTTTCATGCAGTCATATGCGGAAAAAGTCGTTAGGAATTCGTATGCACTGGACCGAGAAAATCACAGTAAAAATGGTTTGGAGAAAAGCAAAGTCTTTTCTTTAGGCAAGTGCATAAAATGTCATCAATACAAACAAAAATATCATATTTTTTTGTCACAGTGACTCTAGCTCACTCCATACAAAACACGAATGTGTAGAGCTGGTGTCTCCATGTGGAACCAATTAGTGATTCCAAGCACAAAATTAAATGTTCCCTGATAAAAAAAAATCAAAACTATAAAGTACGTGGATAATATCAGGAATACAGAAACACACAGGCTGTAGCAATATCTGGGATTGAGTTAGGCAAAACAAAACTGGATATATCCGGTTTCATCCAGACATATCCGGTAAACTGGTGTGGAATTCGTAAGCAATGGACTGAGTTATTCACAGTAAAATATGTTTTGGAGAAAAGCAAAGACTTTTTGTTAGGCAAGTGCATAAAATGTCATCTATACAATCAGAAATATCATGTTTGTGTGCCGCAGTTCCTCTAGCTTTCTCCCTAGAAAATACGAATGTGTAGAGCTGGTCTCTCCATGATGAACCAATTAGTGACTCAACAGTACAAAATTAAAAGTTCACTGATAAAAACATTCAAAACAATAAAGTCCACCGATAATATCCAGAAAACACAAACACAGAGGCTGTAGCAATATTGGGATTGAGTCAGCCAAAACACAACCGCATATTTCTGTTTTCATCCAGTCATATCCGGACAAACTGGTGTGGAATTCGTATGCAAGGGACCGAGAAAATCAGAGTAAAAATGGTTTTGGAGAAAAGCAAAGTCTTTTCATTAGGGAAGTAGATAAAATATCATTGATACAAACAGAAATATCATGTTTGTTTGCCACAGTTCCTCTAGCTTTCTCCCTAGAAAATACGAATGTGTAGAGCTGGTGTCTCCATGTTGAACCAATTAGTGTTTTCAAGCACAAAATGAAATGTTCCCTGATAAAAAACATTCAAAACAATAAAGTCCGTGGATAATATCAGGAATACACAAACACAGAGGCTGTAGCAATATCTGTGATTGAGTAAGCCAAAACAAAACCGGATATTTCCGCTTTCATCCAGTCATAGCCGGACAAACTGGTGTGGAATTCGTATGCAATGGACCGAGACAATCACAGTACAAATGATTTTGGAGAAAAGTAAAGTCTTTTCGTTAGGCAAGTGCATAAAATGTCATCTATACAAAGAGTAATATCATGTTTGTTTCCCACAGTTCCTCTAGCTTTCTCCTTAGAAAATACGAATATGTAGAGCTGATGTCTCCATGTGGAAACAATTAGAGTTTCAACGGTACAAAATTGAATGTTCCCGGATAAAAACATTCAAAACAATGAGTCCATGGGTAATATCCAGAAAACAGAAACACATATGCTGTAGCAATATTTCAGATTGAGTTAGCAAAAACTCAACAGGATATTTCTAGTTTCTTCTAATCATACCCGGACAAACTGGTGTGGAATTTGTATGCAATGGACAGAGAAAATCACAGTATAAATGGATTTGGAGGAAAGCAAAGTCTTTTTGTTAGGCAAGTGCATAAAATGTCATCTATACAAACAGAAATATCATCTTTGTTTGCGGCAGTTCCTTTACCTTTCTCCCTAGAAAATACGAATGTGTAGAACTGGTGTCTCCATGTGGAACCAATTAGTGTTTCCAAGCAAAAAAATAAATGTTCCCTGAAAAAAAAATTGAAAAAAATGAAGTCCGAGGAAAATATTAGGAATACACAAACACAGGGGCTGTAGCAATATTTAGGATTGAGTTAGCCAAAACACAACCGGATATTTCTGGTTGCATCCATTCATATCCGGACAAAGTGGTGTGGAATTCGTATGTAATGGACCGAGAAAATCACAGTAAAATTGTTTGGGAGAAAAGCAAAGTCTTTTCGTTAGGCAAGTGCATAAAATGTCATCGATACAAACAGAATATCATATTTGTTTGCTGCAGTTCTTCCAGCTTTCTCTCTAGAAAATACGAATGTGTAGAGCTGGTGTCCCCATGATGAACCAGTAAGTGTTTCCACAGTACAAAAATAAATGTTCCCTGCAAAAAAACATTCAAAAAAATAAATTCCGTGGATAATATCAGGAATATACAAACACAGAGGCTGTAGCAATATTTGGGATTGAGTTAGCCAAAACAAAACCGGATATTTCCGGTTTCATCAAGTCATATTCGGGCAAACTTGTGTGGAATTCATATGCAATGGACCGAGAAAATCACAGTAAAAATGGCTTTGGAGAAAAGGAAAGTCTTCGTTAGGAAAGTGCATAAAATGTCACCTATACAAACAGAATTATCATGTTTGTTTGCCGTACTTCCTCTAGCTTTCTCCGTAGAAAATACGAATGTGTACAGCTCGTGACTCCATGTGGAAACAATTAGTGTTTCCAAGCAGAAAATTAAATGTTCCCTGATAAAAAACATTCAAAACAATAAAGTCTGTGGATAATATCAGGAATACACAAACACAGTTGCTGTAGCAATATCTGGGATTGAGTTAGCCAAAACAAAACCGGATACTTCTGGTTTCATGCAGACATATGCGGACAAAGCGGTGTGGAATTTGTATGCAATGGACCCAGAAAATCACAGTACAAATGGTTTTGGAAAAAAGCAAAGTCTTTTCATTAGGCAAGTGCATAAAATGTCATTTATACAAACAGAATTATAATGTTTGTTTCCCAAATTTCCTCTAGATTTCTCCCTAGAAAATACAAATGTGTAGAGCTGGTGTCTCCATGATGAACCAATTAGTGTTTCAGCGGTACAAAATTAAATGTTCCCTGATAAAAATATTCAAAACAATGAGTCCATTGATAATATCCAGAAAACACAAACACAGAGGCTGTAGCAATATCTGGGATTGAGTTAGCCAAAACAAAACCGGATATTTCCGGTTTCATCCAGTCATATCCGGAAAAATTGGTGTGGAATTCGTATGCAATGGACCGAGAAAATCACAGTACAAATGGTTTTGGAGAAAAGCAAAGTCTTTTCGTTAGGCAAGTGTAAAAATTGTCATCTATAGAAACAGAAATATCATGTTTGTTTGCCGCAGTTCCTCTAGCTTTCTCCCTAGAAAATACGAATGTGTAGAGCTGGTGTCTCCATGTGGTACCAATTAGTGTTTCCAAGCAGAAAATTAAATGTTCCCCGATAAAAAACATACAAAACAATGAAGTCCGTTGAAAATATCCAGAAAACAGAAAGACAGAGTCTGTAGCAATATCTGGGATTGAGTTATCCAAAACAAAACCGGATATTTCTATTTTCATCTAGTCATATCTGGTAAACTAGTGTGCAATTCGTAAGCAATGGACCGAGATATTCACAGTAAAATGATTTTGGAGAAAAGCAAAGTCTTTTCGTTAGGCAAGTGCATAAAATGTCATCTATACAAACAGAAATATCATGTTTGTTTGCCGCAGTTCCTCTAGCATTCTCCCTAGAAAATAGGAATGTGTAGAGCTGGTGTCTCCATGATGAACCAGTTAGTGTTTCAACGGTACAAAATGAAATGTTCCCTCATAAAAACATTCAAAACAACAATGTCCATCGATAATATCCTGAAAACACAAACACAGAGGCCTTCCCAATATTTCAGATTGAGTTAGCCAAAACACAACCGGATATTTCTGTTTTCATCCAGTCATATCCAGTGAACTGCTGTGGAATTCGGATGCAATGGACCGAGATATTCACAGTAAAAATGGTTTTGGAGAATAGCAAAGTCTTTTCGTTAGGCAAGTGCATAAAATGTCATCTATACAAACAGAAATATCATGTTTGTTTGCGTAGTTTAATAGCTTTCTCCCTAGAAAATACGAATGTGTAGAGCTGGTGTCTCTATGTGTAACCAATTAGTGATACCAAGCACAAAATTAAATTTTCCCTGATAATAAACATTCAAAACAATAAAGTCCGTGGATAATACCTGAAAAACACAAACACAGAGGCTGTAGCAATATCTGGGATTGAGTTAGCCAAAACAAAACCGGATATTTCCAGTTTCATCCAGTCATATCCGGACAAACTGGTGTGGAATTCTTATGAAGTGTACCGAGAAAATCACAGAAAAATGGTTTTGGAAAAAGCAAAGTCTTTTCGTTAGGCAATTGCCAAAAATGTCATCTATACAAACAGAAATATCATGTTAGTTTGCCACAGTTCCTCTAGCTTTCTCCGTTGAAAATACGAATGTGTAGAGCTGGTGTCTCCATGTGGAACCAATTAATGTTTCTACGTTACAAAACTAAATGTTCCCTGATAAAAATTTTAAAAACAATAAAGTCCATCAATAATATCCAGAATCACAAACACAGAGGCTTTCGCAATATTTCGGATTGAGTTAGCCAAAACACAACAAGATATTTCTGGTTTCATCGAGTTATATCTGGAAAAAGTCGTTTGGAATTCGTATGCAGTGGACCGAGAAAATCACAGCAAAGTGGTTTTGGACAAAAGCAAAGCCTTTTCGTTAGGCAAGTGGATAAAATGTCATCAATACAAAAGAAATATCATGTTTGATTGCCACAGTTCCTATAGCTTTCTACCTAGAAAATACGAATATGTTCAGCTGGTGTCTCCATGTGGAAACAATTACTGTATCCAAGCTCAAAATAAAATGTTCCCCGGTAAAAAACATTCATAACAATAAAGTCCGTTGATAATATCCAGAAAACACAAACACAGAGGCTTTCACAATATTTCGGATTGAGTTAGCCAAAACACAACCAGATATTTCTGATTTCATCCAGTCATATCCGGAATAAGTCATTTGGAATTCCTATGCAATGGACAGAGAAAATCACAGTAAAGTGGTTTTGGAGAAAAGCAAAGTCTTTTCGTTATGCAAGTGCATAAAATGTCATCTATACAAACCGAAATATCATGTTTGTTTGCCACAGTTCCTCTAGCTTTCTCCCTAGAAAATATGAATATGTAGAGATGGTGTTCCCCTGATGAAGCAATTAGTGTTTCCAAGCACAAAATTAAAAATTGCCTGATAAAAAACATTCAAAACAATAAAGTCTGTGGATAATATCAGGAATACACAAACACAGTAGCTGTATCAATATCTGGGATTGAGTTAGTCAAAACAAAACTGGATATTTCTGTTTTCATCCAGTCATATCCGGACAAAGTGGTGTGGAATTCATATGCAATGGACAGAGAAAATCAGAGTAAAAATGGTTTTGGAGAAAAGCAAAGTCATTTCGTTAGGCAAGTGCATCAAATGTCATCGATACAAACCGAAATATCATGTTTGTTTGCTGCAGTTCCTCTACATTTCTCCCTAGAAAATACGAATGTGTAGAGCTGGTGTCTCCATGTGGAACCAATTAGTGTTTCAAACCACAAAATTAAATGTCCCCTAAAAAAAATATTCAAAACAATAGAATCCATGGATCATATCAAGAATACACAAACACAGAGGCTATAGAAATATCTGGGATTGAGTTAGCCAAAACAAAACCGGATATTTTTGGTTTCATCCAGTCATATCCGTTAAACTGGTGGGGAATTCGGATGCACTGGACTGAGAAAATCACAGTAAAATTGATTTTGGAGAATAGCAAAGTCTTTTCGCCAGGCAAGTGCATAAAATGTCATCTATACAAACAGAAATATCATATTTGTTTGCCGCAGTTCCTCTAGCTTTCTGCCTAGAAAATACGAATGTGTAGAGCTGGTGTGTCCATGTGGAACCAATTAAAGTTTCTACGGTACAAAATTAAATGTTTCTTCATGAAAACATTCAAAACAATGAAGTCCAACGATAATATCCAGAAAACACAAACACAGAGGCTTTCACAATATTTCGGAATGAGTTAGCCAAAACACAACCGGATATTTCCATTTTCATCCAGTCATATCCGAATAAACTGGTGTGGAATTCTTTTGCAATGGACCGAGAAAATCACATTAACAATGGTTTTGGAGGAAAGCAAAGTCTTTTCATTAGGTAAGTAGATAAAATGTCATCTATAGAAACAGAAATATCATGTATGTTTGCCGCAGTTCTTCTAGCTTTCTCCCTAGAAAATACGAATATGTAGAGCTGGTGTCTCCATGTGGAACCAATTACTGTATCCAAACTCAAAATAAAATATTCCCCGTAAAAAAAAACATTCCAAACAATAAAGTCCATAGATATTATCCAGAAAAGACAAACACAGGGGCTGTAGCAATATCTGAGATTGAGTTACCCAAAACAAAACCGCACATTTCCGGTTTCATCCAGTCATATCTGAACAAACTGGTGTGGAATTGTATGGGATTTACTGAGAAAATCACAGTATAAATGATTTTGGAGAAAAGCAAATCTTTTCGTTAGTCAAGTGCATTAAATGACATCTATAAAAACAGAAATATCATATTTGCTTGCCGTAGTTCTTCTAGAATTCCCCCTAGAAAATAGGAATCTGTAGAGCTGGTGTTCTCATAGTGAAGCAGTTGGTGTTTCAACGGTACAAAATGAAATGTTCCCTGATAAAAACATTCACAACTAGAAAGTCCATCGATAATGTCCAGAAAACACAAATACAGAGGCTGTAGCAATATCTGGGATTGAGTTAGCCAAAACACAACCGGATATTTCTGGTTTCATCCAGTCATATCCGGACAAAGTGGTGTGGAATTCGTATGCAATGGACCGAGAAAATCACAGTAAAAATGGTTTTGGAGAAAAGCAAAGTTTTTGCGTTAGGTAAGTGCATAAAATGTCATCGATACAAACAGAAATATCATGTTTGTTTGCCGCAGTTCCTCTAGCTTTCTACCTAGAAAATACGTATCTGTAGAGCTGGTGTTCCCATGATGAACCAATTAGTGTTTCAATGGTACAAAATTAAATGTTCCCTGATAAAAACATTCAAAACAAGAAAGTCCATCGATAATATCCAGAAAACACAAACACAGAGTCTTTCAAATATTTCCAATTGAGTTAGCCAAAACACAACCGGTTATTTCTGGTTTCATCCAGTTATTTCCGGACAAAGCGGTGTGGAATTCATATGCAATGGACCGAGAAAATCATAGTAAAGATGGTTTTGGAGAAAAGCAAAGTCTTTTCGTTAGGCAAGTGCATAAAATGTCATCTATACAAAGAGAAATATCATGTTTGTTTGCCGCAGTTCCTCTAGCTTTCTCCGTAGAAAATAGGAAAGTTTAGAGCTGGTGTTCACATGATGAACCAATTAGTGTTTCAACGGTACAAAATTAAATATTCCCTGATAAAAATATTCAAAACAATAAAGTCCATCAATAAGATCTGGAAAACACAAATACAGAGGCGGTAGCAATATTTCGGATTGAGTTAGCCAAAACGCAACTGGATATTTCTGGATTCATCCAGTCATATCTGGACAAAGTGCTTTAGAATTCATATGCAATGGACTGAGAAAATCACAGTAAAAATGGTTTTGGAGAAAAGCAGCATCTTTTCGCCAGGCAAGTGCATAAAATGTCATCGATACAAACAGAAATATCATGTTTGTTTGCCGCAGTTCCACTAGCTTTCTCCCTAGAAAATATGAATGTGTAGAGCTGGTGTTACCCTGATGAAGCAATTAGTGTTTCGCAGCACAAAATTAAAAATTCCCTGATAAAAAATTTTCAAAACAATAAAGTCCGTGGATAATATCAGGAATACACAAACACAGAGGCTGTAGCAATATATGGGATTGAGTTAGCCAAAACACAACAGGATATTTCTGTTTTCATCCAGTCTTATCCGGACAAAGTGGTGTGGAATTAGTATGCAATGACCAAGAAAATCACAGTAAAAATGCTTTTGTAGAAAAGTAAAGTCTTTTCGTTAGGGAAGTGCATAAAATGTCATCGATACAAACAGAAATATCCTGTTTGTTTGCCGCAGTTCCTCTAGCTTTCTCCCTAGAAAATACGAATGTGTAGAGCTGGTGTCCCCATGATGAATCAATCAGTTTTTCAACGGTACAAAATTAAATGTTCCCTGATAAACACATTCAAAACAATAAAATCTATAGATAATATCCAGAAAACACAAACACAGAGGCTGTAGCCGTATTTTGGATTGAGTTAGCCAAAACACAACCGGATATTTCTGGTTTCACCGAGTCATATACAGAGAAACTGGTTTGGAATTCGTATGCAATGGACCGAGAAAATCACAGTACAAATGGTTTTGGAGAAAAGCAAAGTCTTTTCATTAGGCAAGTGCATAAAATGTCATCTATACAAACAGAAATATCATGTTTGTTTGCCGCAGTTCCTCTGGCTTTCTCCCTAGAAATAGGAATATGTATAGCAGGTGTCCCCATGTGGAACCAATTACTGTATCCAAACTCAAAATAAAATGTTACCCAATAAAAAACATTCAAAACAATAAAGTCCATTGAAAGCATCCAGAAAAAACAAACACAGAGGCTGTAGCAATATCTGGGATTGAGTTAGCCAAAACAAAACCGGATATTTCCGGTGTCATCGAGTCATATTTGGACAAAGTGCTTTAGAGTTCGTATGCAATGGACTGAGAAAATCACACTAAAAATGGTTTTGGCAAGTGCCTAAAAAGTCATCTACACAAACATAAATATCATGTTTGCCGCAGTTAATCTAGCTTTCTCCCTAGAAAATATGAATATGTAGAGCTGGTGTTCCCCTGGTGAAGCAATTAGTGTTTCCAAGCACAAAATTAAAAATTGCCTGATAAAAAACATTCAAAACAATAAAGTCTGTGGATAATATCAGGAATACACAAACACAGTAGCTGTATCAATATCTGGGATTGAGTTAGTCAAAACAAAACTGGATATTTCTGTTTTCATCCAGTCATATCTGGACAAAGTGGTGTGGAATTCGTATGCAATGGACAGAGAAAATCACAGTACCAAAGGTTGTGGAGAAAAGCAAAGTCTTTTCGTTAGGCAAGTGCATCAAATCTCATCGATACAAACAGAAATATCATGCTTTTTTGCCAAAGTTCCTCTACATTTCTCCCTCGAAAATACGAATGTGTAGCTCTGGTATCCCCATGTGGAAGCAAATATTGTTTCTACGGAACAAAGAAAATTGTTCCTTGATAAAAACATTCAAAACAAATAAGTCCATCGATAAAATCCAGAAAGCACAAACACAGAAACTTTCATAATATTTCGCATTGAGTTAGCCAAAGAACAACCGGATATTTCTGGTTTCATCCAATCATATCCGGACAAATTCATGTGGAATTCGTATGCAGTGGACCGAGAAAATCACAGTACAAATGGTTTTGGAGAAAAGCAAAGTCTTTTCGTTAGGCAAGTGCATAAAATGTCACCTATACAAACAGAAATATCATGTTTGTTTGCCACAGTTCCTGTAGCTTTCTCCCTAGAAAATACAAATATGTAGAGCTGGTGTCTCCATGTGGAACCAATTAGTGTATCTAAGATTAAAATAAATGTTCCCCAAGAAAAAACATTGAAAATAAGAAATCCCTTGATAATACCCGAAAAACACAACTATAGATGCTGTAGCAATATCTGGGATTGAGTTAGCCAATACAAAACCGGACATTTCCGGTTTCTTCCAGTCATATTCGGACAAACTGGTGTGGAATTCATAAGCAATGCACCAAGAAAATCAGAGTACAAATGGTTTTGGAGAAAAGCCAAGTCTTTTCTTTAGGCAAGTGCATAAAATGTCATTTATACAAACAGAAATATCATGTTTGTTTGCAACAGTTCCACTAGATTTCTCCCTAGAAAATACGAATGTGCAGAGCTGGTGTCTCCATATGGAACCGATTAGTGATTCCAAGCACAAAATTAAATGTTCCCTGATAAAAAACATTCAAAACAATGAAGTCCGTGGATAATCTCAGGAATACACAAACACAGAGGATGTAGCAATATCTGGGATTGAGTTTGCCAAACAAAACCGGATATTACCGGTTTCATCCCATCATATCCAGTAAACTGGTGTGGAATTCATATGCAATGCACCGAAATATTCACAGTAAAAATGGTTTTGGAGAAAAGCAAAGTCTTTTCGTTAGGCAAGTGCATAAAATGTCATCTATACAAACAGAAATATCATGTTTGTTTGTCGCAGATCCTCTAGCTTTCTCCCTACAAAATACGAATTTGTAGAGCTGGTGTCTCCATTTGGCACCAATTACTGTTTCCAAGATCAAAATTAAATGTTCCCTGACAAAAAACTTTCAAAACAATGAAGTCCGTGGATAATCTAGGGAATACACAAACACAGAGGCTGTAGCAATCTCTGTTTTCATCCAGTCATATCCGGACAAAGTGGTCTGGAATTCGTAGGCAATGAACCGAGACATTCACAATAAAAATGGTTTTGGGGAAAAGCAAAGTATTTTCGTTAGGCAAGTGCATAAAATGTCATCTATACAAACAGAAATATCATGTTTGTTTGTCGCAGATCCTCTAGCTTTCTCCCTACAAAATACGAATTTGTAGAGCTGGTGTCTCCATTTGGCACCAATTACTGTTTCCAAGCATAAAATTAAATGTTCCCTGATAAAAAACATTCAAAACAATGAAGTCCGTGGATAATATCAGGAATACACAAACACAGAGGCTGTAGCTATATCTGGGATTGAGTTAGCCAAAACAAAAGCGGATATTTCCGGTTTCATCCCGTCTTATCCAGTAAACTGGTGTGCAGTTCGTATGCAAAGCACAGAGATATTCACAGTAAAAATAGCTTTGGAGAAAAGCAATGTCTTTTCGTTAGGAAACTGCATAAAATGTCATCTATACAAATGGAAATATCATGTTTGTTTGCCGCAGTTCCTCTAGATTTCTC
The DNA here is from genome assembly GCF_033115175.1 of Lepus europaeus. Lineage (NCBI taxonomy): Eukaryota > Metazoa > Chordata > Mammalia > Lagomorpha > Leporidae > Lepus > Lepus europaeus. Next base: position 2,366,062 of record NW_026909285.1, read on the forward strand.
CCTAGAAAAAAGGAATACGTAGAGCTGGTGTCTCCATGTGGAACCAATCACTGTATCCAAGCTCAAAATAAAATATTCCCTGATAAACAACATTCAAAAAGCTAAAGTCATTGCTAATATCCAGAAAACACAAACACAGAGGCTGTAGAAATATCTGGGATTGAGTTAGCCAAAACACAACCGGATATTTCTGTTATCTTCCAGTCATATCAGGACAAACTGGAGTGGAATTCGTATGCAATGGACTGAGAAAATCACAGCAAAAATGGTTTTGAAGAATAGCAAAGTCTTTTCATTAGGCAAGTGCATAAATGTCATCGATACAACAGAAATATCATGTTTGTTTGCCGCAGTTCCTCTAGTTTTTTCCCTAGAAAAAATGAATGTGTAGAGCTGGTGTCCCCATGATGAACCAATTACTGTATCCAAGCTCAAAATAAAATATTCCCCGATAAAAAACATTCAAAACAATAAAGTCCGTTGATAATATCCAGAAAACACAAACACAGGGGCTGTAGCAATATTTGGGATTGACAAAACCAAAACAAAACCAGATATTTCCGGTTTCATCCAGTCATATCTGGACAAACTGGTGTGGAATTCAGAAGAAGTGTACCGAGAAAATCACAGAAAAATGGTTGTGGAGAAAAGCAAAGTCTTTTCGTTAGGCAAGTGCATAAAATGTCATGTATACAAACAGAAATATCATGTTTGTTTGCTGCAGTTCCTCTAGCTTTCTCCCTAGAAAATAGGAATGTGTAGAACTGGTGTCTCCATGTGGAACCAATTAGTGTTTCCAACATCAAAATAAAATGTTCTGTGATAAAAAACATTCAAAGCAATAAAGTTCGTGGATAATATCAGGAATACACAAACACAGAGGCGGTAGCAATATCTGGGTTTGATTTAGCCAAAACAAAACTGGATATTTCTGGTTTCATCCAGTCATATCTGCACAAAATGTTGTGGAATTCGTATGCAGTGGAACGAGAAAATCGCAGTCAAAATGGTTTTGGAGAAAAGCAAAGTCTTTTCTTTAGGCAAGTGCATAAAATGTCATCTATACAAACAGAAATATCATGTTTGTTTGCCGCAGTTCCTCTAGCTTTCTCCCTAGAAAATACGAATCTGTAGAGCTTGTGTCCCCATGATGAACCAATTAGTGTTTCTACTGTACAAAATGAAATGTTCCCTGATAAAAATATTCAAAATAATAAAGTCCACCGATATTATCCAGAAAACACAAACACAGAGGCTTTCACAATATTTCGGATAGAGTTAGCCAAAACACAACCGGATATTTCTGGTTTCATCCATTCATATCCGGAAAAAGTCGTTTGGAATTCGGATGCAATGGACAGAGAAAATCACAGTAAAAATGGTTTTGGGAAAAGCAAAGACTCGTTGGGCAAGTGCATAAAATGTCATCGATACAAACAGAAATATCATGTTTGTTTGGCGCAGTTCCTCTAGCTTTTCCATAGAAAATATGAATGTGTAGAGCAGGTGTCTCCATGTGGAACCAATTACTGTATCCAAGCTCAAAATAAAATGTTCCCCGATAAAAAACATTCAAAAAACTAAAGTCCGTTGATAATATCTAGAAAACACAAACACAGAGGCTGTAGCAATAGCTGGGATTGAGTTAGCCAAAACAAAACCAGATATTTCCGGTTTCATCTAGTCATATCCGGACAAACTGGTGTGGAATTCAGATGAAGTGTACCGAGAATATCACAGAAAAATGGTTTTGGAGAAAAGCAGTCTTTTCGTTAAGCAAGTGCATAAAATGTCATTGATACAAACAGAAATATCATGTTTGTTTGCCGCAGTTCCTCTAGCTTTCTACCTAGCAAATACGAATGTGTAGAGCTGGTGTCCCCATAATGAACAATTAGTATTTCAACGGTACAAAATTAAATGTTCCCTGATAAAAAGCATTCAAAACAATAAGGTCCGTGGATAATATCAGGAATACACAAACACAGAGGCTGTGGCAATATCTGGGATTCAGTTAGCCAAAACAATTCCGGATGTTTCTGTTTTAATCCAGTCATATCCGGAAAAAGTGGTGTGGAATTTGTATGCAATGAACCAAAAAAATCACAGTACAAAAGGTTTTGGAGAAAACCAAAGTCTTTTCGTTAGGCAAGTGCATAAAATGTCATTGATACAAACAGAAGAATCATGTTTATTTGCCGCAGTTCCTCTAGCTTTCTCCCTAGAATATATGAATACGTAGAGCTGGTGTCTCCATGTGGAACCAATTACTGTATCCAAGCTCAAAGTAAAATGTTCCCCGATTAAAAAAAATTTCAAAACAATAAGTCCATAGATAATATCCAGAACACACAAACACAGAGGCTGTAGCAATATCTGGGATTGAGGTAAACAAAACAAAACCGGATATTTCCGGTTTCATCTAGTCATATCCGGACAAACTGGTGTGGAATTCGTATGCAATGGAACGAGAAAATCACAGTCAAAATGGTTTTGGAGAAGAGCAAAGTCTTTTCGTTAGGCAAGTGCATAAAATGTCATCTAAACAAACAGCAATATCATGTTTGTTTGCCGCAGTTCCTCTAGCTTTCTCCCTAGAAAAATAGGAATGTGTAGAGCTGGTGTCCCCATGATGAACCAAGCAGTGTTTCTACGGTACAAAAGTAAATGTTCCCTGTTAAAAATATTCAAAACAATAAAGTCCATCGATAATTTCCAGAAAACACAAACACAGAGGCCTTCACAATATTTCGGATTGTGTTAGCCAAAACACAACTGGATATTTCTGTTTCATCCAGTCATATCCGGACAAAGTGGTATGGAATTCCTATGCAATGAACCTAAAAAATCATAGCAAAAATGGTTTTGGAGAAAAGCAAAGTCTTTTCGTTAGGCAAGTGCATCAAATGTCATCGATACAAACAGAAATATCAAGTTTGTTTGCCGCAGTTCCTCTAAATTTCTTCCTAGAAAATACGAATGTGTACAGCTGGTGTCTCCATGTGAAACCAATTAGTGATTCCAAGTACAAAATTAAATGTTGCTGATAAAAAACATTCAAAACAATGAAGTCCTTGGCTATTATCAGGAACACAGACACAGAGGATGTAGCAATATCTGGGATTGAGTTAGCCAAAAGAAAACCGGATATTTCAGGTTTCATCCAGTCATATCCAGTAATCTGGTGTGGAATTCATATGCAATGGACCGAGAAAATCATAGTAAAGATGGTTTTGGAGAAAAGCAAAGTCTTTTCGTTAGGCAAGTGCATAAAATGTCATGTATACAAACAGAAATATTATGTTTCTTTGCCACAGTTCCTCTAGCTTTTCCATAGAAAATATGAATGTGTAGATCTGGTGTTCACATGATAAACCAATTAGTGTTTCTATGGTACAAAATTAAATGTTCCCTGATAAAAACATTCAAAACAATAAATTCCATTGATAATATCCAGAAATCACAAACACAGAGTCTTTCACAATATTTCAGATTGAGTTAGCCAAAACACAACCGGATACTTCTTATTTCATCCAGTCATATCCGGACAAACTGGTGTGGAATTTGTATGCAATGGACTGAGAAAATCACAGTAAAAATGCTTTTGTAGAAAAGCAAAGTCTTTTCGTTAGGCAAGTGCATAAAATGTCATGTATACAAACAGAAATATCATGTTTGTTTGCCGCAGTTCCTCTAGCTTTCTCCCTAGAAAATACGAATGTGTGGAGCTGGTGTTTCTATGTGGAAACAATTAGTGTTTCACAGCACAAATTAAAATGTTCCCTATAAGGAACATTCAAAACAATAAAGTCTGTGGATAATATCAGGAATACACAAACACAGAGGCGGTAACAATATCTGGGATTGAGTTAGCCAAAACTAAACCAGATATTTCCGGATTCATCCAGTCATATCAGGACAAACTGGTGGGGAATTTGT